>NC_090653.1:105643750-105747922 GCF_040937935.1 Hyperolius riggenbachi
AAGAAAAGATCGGGAGTGTAGGATTTTTCTAATATTTTTTTATAAAAATTGTATAGTGTTTGACTGTGTGTGGTACTTTGTAAATTTCTTGATTTATAAATTCATGCATTTTTTTTTTCAGAATTTCCAATAATTTGTATCATATTTGAGGAAAAAAATGAACGTGTGTGTGTGTGTGGTACATTGGTCAGATTTTTGAAATGTTACAATCAGTCAAAAAAATTGATTGCAATTCTTGAATTGAAAAGATATTTAAAAAAACTGTATGGTGTGTGGCCACATTAAGGGTGTGTACACACCTAGTAGAAAACTAGATACATGGCGAGCAATATGGCTGGAGATCTGCCATGATTGACGTCATTGGTAGTGGGAAGGTAGATGGAACTGAGTCCAGTGCGGGAAGATGAGAATAAGGTGGCTAGATAAGAACTGAGTGGTGGTGTACTGTCTGAGTGGTAATATGTGAGCCTACACAAGGGGAGGGGGGGGGAGGGTGGCATGGATGTTAGGGCAGTAAGTTTGGGGCAGAGAGAATGGTGATGAGTTGATTGAGTCAGTTTTCAAAATAAGAAGGTAAGTTAATTAAAAATTGTATATGGGAAAGTAAAGCTTGTCATTTTATATGTGTTCCTGTTTTACCCTTGTCTGTTTTATTGAGCATAAGTGTAACAAAGTAATCTGATAAAAATGACCAATGATGATAGCTCGGCTCAACTCAGGAGCACGGCTATGAAGTTATGTACCTACCGGTTGAGGTGATAAAAGGGGAAAAAAGAAAAAAAAGGGTGCTTACACACATCCAATTTTGATTGGCCAATTTTACCACTGCGCTGTGGTATGAGAGCTTAACTACACAAACTGATTACAGTATTCAAAATCTTTTGGTCCTCATACTACATGGAGGTGGTAAAACTGGCCAGTTTTTGGCCTATCAAAATTAGATGTGTGTACCAGGCTCTCTCCCTCTTCCTGTTGTGACAATACTTGAAACCCGTTTGGGATGATCAATGACCTGCAAATATTTGAGTTTATGCAAATTTATTTACATTTTTATGCAAGTATATGCAGTTTGAAAATGGACCAATAAATTTAAACGTGGGTGGGACTTTTAGTCCATTTTCAAGCTGCATATATTTGCATACACATTTACATAAATGTGCATAATGCAGAAATATTTGCACCTCATTGATCATCCCTACTGGTGGTCTACCAACGGGATTCCTTCATCCTTGGAAATCCAATGTATGTAGAGGCTCAAATAGTCCATCCTCTCAATGTTGCTGGTTTATTATGGCTTCTCTGTAGGTCTTTGCTTTCTGATGATGATAAAGTCATTTTGTCGCCATTTATCTCTGTGCTGTTCAGGCATGGCTCAATCGTAGGAGAAAGGAACACATAGGTTTCCCTCATTCGATTCTTGAACCTTTGTACTAAAATGCTGAGATCCCCTTTACCAGTCAAGTTGCTAACTGGGACAGGTGGAAGCGAGCAGGCATCAGGAATCTTAATTCCCTCATCCGGCAAATTCTATCTCAAATCAGATCAGATAGCTTTATTGACATGACCAAGCTTCAATACAGGCATTGCCAAAGCAGGGGGAATGAGAGACATGGGATGGGGTGGGGGTGCAGTGAGTTAGCAGTTCGTGGACATTTGGGGGGGGGGAGTTTACAGTTCATTTATGCTCCTCTCAGTCTGTGGCATGCTGTGACATGGTGTGCAGCGATTGTCACTGTGGATTTCTCTTCTCCTAGTACAATGCAGTGTTTTCTCTCATCCTCTGTGTGAAAGTCTGGAAATAGTTCCATCAGTTTCTTGAAGAAGGTTTCCCTGGTTGCGGTATATTTGAAGCAGTGCAGCAGGAAGTGATTTTCGTCCTTGAGAGTCTTCTGCTCCCAGTGTTGGCACAGTCTCTCCTCCCTGGGTTTGTATGTCTGTCTGTGTCTCCCAGACTCTATTTTGAGGTTCTTAGATGCTTAGGATTTTCCTCTCTTGAGGGTTTTGGAGCCTTTCCAGGTATGGGGCTATTTTATATTCTCTCTGTAGGGACTGATATATGGTTAGCTTTTGTGACTGTTTTATTTCATTCCTCCATTTATCTACATAGTCCTCTTTGCTCTTGGCTGTGGTGTGCTTTATCTAGGCTCTTGATGGGACTTGTGGATCTTGAGTTTGGAGGGACCAGAGAGTATACAACGTCTTTCAGGGCACATGGCTTTTCTTGGTCTTCATTGTGCATTATGGCTTTGTAGTGGGGCGAGTCGGGTCTGCCGCTCTGTAGATGGGCCCAGTAGGACAACACTCTCTTCTGTATCTCAAGCAGTAGTGGGAATCTACCCTACTCAGCTCAGCAGGAATTGTTTGAGGTACTCCAATGGACCTGGAGGAGGCGTTTGCAGAATTCCAGGTGGAATATTTCTCGGGGCCAGATTCCCATTTTGATTGATCTGGGTAGGTGATGGGGCCCCATATTTCACTTCCATACAGTAGGATTGGGGTGATGACACTGTCAGACTTTTCAGCCAGACCTTCACTGCTGGTATGAGGTGGTAAAGTTCTTTCCGGATGGCATAGAACGTTCTGCAAGCTTTGGCTCAGGGCCTCTATGGCTGATTTAAGACTTCCAGATTGGTTGATTTCCAAACCAAGGTAGGTATATTTATCAGTTCTGCTGATTTCATAGTCATTTAGTGTGGGCTCTGGGCTGACCTTGTGTTTATCCTCTGGAACACCATGGTTTTAGTTTTCTTCAGATTAATGGGGAGTGCCCATGTTGTGCTGAATTTCATCAGGATTTCTAGGCTGTCTTGTAGACCTTCTTTGGTTGGTGATAGCAGTAAGAGGTCATCTGCATACAGTAGGAATTTCACTGTTGTGTCATGCAGGGTGAGTCCTGGTGCTGGTGAGGCCTCTATGGCTGAGGCTAATTTTGTTGATGTATATGTTGAAAAGTGTTGGACTCAGGCTGCAACCTGGTCTTACCCCCCCCCCCCCCCCGACCCTGGGAAGAGCTAAAAACTAAATTTAGCTTTCCAAACTGACTTTTTATGTTTTTTCCAACTTAGAAGCTATATATAATCTATACGGAAAACATGTCCTGATTGCGACAAACTCGATTGAACGCCAATATCTTCAGGGAACACATTGACCAAACTCAATCTCCCACCTATATGCTATCCTATGGTATGACGCCCTCCCGCTTTGCACCCCTCCTATGGAAAAATGGGAGGCATTTCTGGCTCTTGATTCTCCTGAGGACTCGTCTGAGATTTTTGATAACGTGGCCAGAACCTCTTCAAACATAGTAATAAAAGAAGAAAGCTTATAAAATAATACTGATATCACTGATAAACACTGATGCTTTACCCCCTGAAAGTTGTCAAAAATTAAAGCCCTATCTGTCCCACAATGCCCCCATTACAATTTTGGTAATGCTGATATGGTTCGCTGCTGGTTGTTGCTTCCAGCAAATTTCACTGACCCTAGGGTTCCTTGTGGCTAAAAATATTGGTACCGCCCTGTTCTGTAAAGATTGCCCAGGTCTTCATAAAAATCACGACAAGCTTGTGTCCCAACTTTGTGCTGCTAATAGAGGTTTGATTGCAAAACGTTTGAAAGGTCCCTTGTCCCCACCCACTTGGTTCATGCATGTGTTTGATCAGGTGTGGGCTTCTTGGATTACTAGGTTCCTGTTAGGCCAATCTACTCCTGTTCGAATTACCTCAAAATTTAGTGTTCCTTTGGTACTTAGCATAATTTAATGCAAATGGAAAGCATAAAATGGCCCATATGCAATTAACTTTTTCTCCGAAGTAATCCCCTAGGGTATAATTTTCATCTTCTCTTTAAAGAGACTCTGTAACAAATTTTTCAGCCTATTAGCTCTTCTATCCTATAAGTTCCTATGCCTGTTCTAATCTGCTCTGGCTTACTGCAGTCTTTCCTAACTGCACTGTCTCTGTAATAAATCAATGTATCTTTCCTCTGTCCTGTTTGTCGGGCTAGGCTTGATTGTGTGGAATGTGCAGGGCTGCTTGTGATTGGTAGAAGCGATACACACCCTCTGCAGGCCCCCTGCACACTCTGAATGACTCACACACTATGCTTAGCTGAGCCTATTAGAAGCTGGTTAGTTTGTTTGTAAACACTGCCTAAAACTGTTAATTACAAGCCAGGATTGCAGCAGAGAGTGGCAGAAACAGCACAGAGGGGCACAGGAGAAAATAATGAATAGAATGGTATGCTTTTTATTGTAAGAATATTAGAGTACAGATTCTCTTTAAAGGAGTGATCCAAGCTAGTATAAAAAAAATCCATTTACCTGGGGCTTCCTCTAGCAGGTGACAGCCGTCCTTTGCCCTCGCCACAGGTCCAGTGGCTCCCAGTCTTCTCCGCTGGCGCAGCCGACCTCAGGTGGCGAGGGCACAGGATGGCTGCCACGGGCTGGAGGAAGCCCCAGGTGAGTGGATCTTTTTTGCTTATTCGCTTGGATGTATCCTTTAAACTAACGTTTCAGAATTTTACATTTGAAAAAGTACCCAAAAGTTGATGAAAAAATATGAAAATAATTTTGAGTATTTTTTTTTCTTGCTTGTTGGTGGCTTGAAAGGCATTTTATGACAAGGTGGGAAAATAACACCTAGGAGAAAACTCAGGGAAAAAAGCAAATAGCAGCACTTTGTCATTTTTATGCATACTGTTGTTTATGTGTCATGTCATTAATAGAAATTACAGTAAAAAAAGAAAATCCTTTGTATGTGAATTAGCGGTTAACGTGTGTAATGCAGAGTGATGGGACTCGCAGGCGCGGCTCTTTTATCATCAGGAAATGAATTGGGCACTGAGTCATTATTGTGGTCCCTTCTATTTCTTTGCATGTCATAGCTAAGCATAGATAAAACCGGATGAAACGCCTTCTGCTACAAGGCAGAGGCCGTATTTGTACTATGGAAGCAAGCAGCATTGTCTGTAATGTATAACATAGAAACAAATTAGGGAATAATCAATTCACTATCAATTCACTAAGCTTTATCAAACACTTTACCAAACGTTTGATAATTTACTTCATGGGTAAAATCTAATTTTTAATTCACTAAGTTGGTATATATTTATTGAATGTTTTATTGATAAAATGTTCAATAAATCTATAACACCTTAGTGAATTCAAAATTCGATTTTACCCATGAGGTAAATGATCAAACGTTTGATAAAGTGTTTGATAAAGCTTAGTGAATTGAGGCCATTGTGTATACTATGTCACAATGTAATACCTTGGTCACCTCCAGAGTCTACCTCAAAACTTTTGGAAACAGAGACTTCTGTCATGCTGTCCCTACACTTTGGAACTCCCTGCCACACCCAATCAGGGCAGCTCCATCCCTGGAAACATTTAAGTCCAAACTGAAAAGCCATTTGTTTATTCTGGCATTTATGAACACCTGACTATTTCCTCTGCAACACAGCCCAGCCTGCAACCCTGTATTGTTCAGACATATCTATGCATGTGAGTCCTATGGGAGAAAAGTGCTTTACAAATGTTATTGTATTGTATAATTGCATCATACTGTATCCAGGAGAAATACATGGGTGGAAAAAAGTAAATGCTTTCTTTTTTTCTAAAATGGCTAAAATATTTCAGAATGTAAGCTATCAGGAGTGTACTGTATATATGCCCTGGACAGATGGGACCCTTTTCCACTATGAAACCCAATACCGATCGCACTCATTTCTTAATATTTTTCATTACTGCAATTCTGCTGCAATCTGTCAGGTGTAGCGATTGCGGTGCATTGTGATTTGAGCAGGGAGGGAAAAAAGTGCGGCAAAATATTTAACATTTCTGTATCGTGCAAAAAAAATAAATCACGTAGCGGTTCAATTGCTATGCATTTTTCTTTTCTGTGCTCTTATCTAAAGTAGGAACTGAAGCTCATAAAAAATGCAGCAGGCACGAGGATTGCGATCTGAAAAAATTGTCACAAATGGAAACCTCCCCTGCAGTTTCCATCAACTAGTGCTTTGCAATCTGTAAGTAATTCAGAATCCGATTGCCAAAAGTTGACTGTGCAAAAGGGCCCACAAAGCTGGTTCACACTACAAGTGCATTTTTATGCACCAGCGATTTGAAAAGCACTTGTGATGTAATGCTATGTGTGTTCTCATTTGACCATTGTGAGTTTAAAAAAAATAAAATATCTTACATAGCATAACATTAGCAAAAAACTAGCACTTAGAAAATCACTCATGGTATGAACAAGCCCTTAGGGATCCGATATCTGAAAGCATCAGGTTGAGCACTACAAGGTGATGGCTTTAGATGAAGAAAAATCTTTACTATATTTTGAGAAACTACTTCAGCTCATTTTTCTAACTAAAGCAATATAACAAATCCTGCCTTTTTTAAAAAAGGAAAAAGAAAAGCACTAGAAAAGTGGGCCATAATTACAGCTTGTATTCCACAGCAAATCGCATATTTTTTTTTTATTTTTTTTTTAACACCACAGCAATTTTTGTGCATTTCAGCATGTTTTTTTTCGCAGTTGTTTATATTTTGATGTAATTGGTTTTTTTTCTGAGGCTTTGTTAGGAAAAAAATTAGATCAGGGATGTCGCTAGAAAATTGCACAGCACTCGGTTTTGTTTTTGTTTTGCTATGGGACAATGTTTGCACTTGAAGTATATAGATATCATATCAGTGGGAATGGGGCACTGCAATTTCACTGACAATCACGGTGCCCTTGCATTTTGCTGTTTGCAAATCATTTGCATAATCATCAGTGTACAGTGGAAAACAAGCCTTATGCTGGGAATACATGGTTCGTTTTTGAGGGTATTAGATGGTTCGATAATTTCCGACTTGTCCGATCTCCCTTTCGATCCTTTCGCCGCTCGATTCCTGATAGAGGTGAATGGAAAAAGATAAGAAAAATGAGAGGAAGATAAGAGAATCGACTGCAGAATCAAGCTGCAAAAACGATCGAGAGGAGAATCGAGTGCCAGAAACGAACCGTGTATTCCCAGCATAAGATATTTTCTATGTGATTTTGAGCAGCGGGTTTCTTACGCACATGCACACATTTACCCACTGTGAGGAGCTGTTCCGCTTCTGCAGTTACAGTATGCAATGACAGCACAGAGAGCCAGTCTGAGAAACGGAGTGCAACTTACTATAAAAATAACAGGGATCTGGCTCCCTTATTTAAATGCTCATGAATAAATCACAGCAACCACAAAAACATCCGAGGATTTTGGTAAAACAGTAGTGCTATTTCAAACTAGCCTTGCGTTGCCCCATACAATTACAGAAAGGAATGTTTAAATTGTAAATCACAGTTCTGCCCTGACACAAGGTATTTGCAGATTATTGCTATCATATGTCCAAAAGTAATACCCTGGAAACTGTCATAAAAAGGCAATACAGGTATTTCGGTGCTGAACTTTTAGGGGTTCTCTTTGGCGCTTATTGTGATTCTCCATAATTTAAAGGTAACCTGAAGTGAGAGGTATATGGCAGCTGACATATTTCCTTACTAAGGACTGCAGTCATAAAACCCCTTAAGGACCAGAGCCTTTTTCTCCATTCAGACCACTGCAGCTTTCACGGTTTATTGCTCGCTCATACAACCTACCACCTAAATAAATTTTACCTCCTTTTCTTGTCACTAATACAGCTTTCTTTTGGTGCTATTTGATTGCTGCTGCGATTTTTACTTTTTATTATATTCATCAACACTTTGTAAACATTACAAAGCATATTATACGCTTCCTAAGCGGAGATCGTCGGGTTAACAACCAGCCGGCGCTTCTGATTGGCCGGCGGGTTGATGTCGCGGGTGGGCGGAGCCTATTGCCGGCGGATGCCCGGCAAAACAGTGCCCCAGGACCCGACGCCATTCTGCGTTACGTGGTCCTGGGGCTGCCACTTTGCCGCCGCCAATATGCAGTAGGCGGTCGGCAAGTGGTTAAACAATACCCGTTGCCTGGCAGCCCTGCTGATCTTTCTGGTTAGTAGTATCTGAATCCCACACCTGAAACAAACATGCAGCTAATTTTGTCAGAAACATGATTTTTGTCAGAAACAAGTTGCATGCTTGTTCAGGGTCTGTGGCTAAATATATTAGAGGCAGAGGATCAGCAGGACTGTCAGGAAATTGGTATTGTTTAAAATTAAATGTCAGGCTCCATATCCCTCTCACTACAAGTTCCCCTTAAAGTAAACCAGGGAAATAAATTAAAGATTTGATACTTACCTGGGGCTTCCTCCAGCCCCATAAGCACATCTGAGTCCCTCGCCGTCTACCCGCAGTCTGTCGTTCAGCCTCAGTCAGCCCCGGTAACTGGTGCATGCGCAGAAGACCCCCGACTGACGCGACTGAACTAGTTACCGGGGGTGATTGCAGCTGAACTGTGGACCACGGGAGGACAGCGAGAGACTCAGATGTGCTTATGGGGCTGGAGGAAACCTCAGGTAAGTATCAAGTCTTAGGGCTCAGACACACTATAAGCGCTTTTCTGAGCGCTTGTGATTGATTAGCGCTTTCTGAGCGCTTTTTAAAAATTGCTCCCATTCACTTTCATAAAAATTGCATAAAAATCACCACAATGTTTCGCTTACGAGATTGCATCAATTTCTTCCGCAGTTTTAATGAAAGTGAATGGGAGCGTTAATCACAAGTGCTCAGGAAAGCGCTTATAGTGTGGCTGAGCCCTTAATCTACGTCTCTGGTACACTTTAAAGTAACCCTAAATAAAATGGATAAAAACGAGTTTCACTTACCTGGGGCTTTTACCAGCCCCCTGCAGCTGCCCTGTGCCTGCGTCGTCCTGGAACAGTGCTTTGGTCACCAGCCGATTATCAAATACTGCTTTCTGTGCAGGAAGCTCCTAGCGGCGTGAGGATGCACGCGGTCAAGGCTGCGCAGTATACATTAGCTGGCCAGTCGGTGTAAAACAAAACTGAGCAGTGGCGGGGGACCAGAGCATCGTTCCAGGACGGCGCGGGCACAGGACGTCTGCAGGGGGCTGGTAGAAGCCCCAGGTAAGTAAAACTTTTTTTTTGTCCATTTGATTTAGGTTCACTTTAACTAGGCACTTTGTATTAAAGCATCTAACTTTCTGGAATGTTCATTTGAGTATTTTCTAGATCTGTGCTTCATGGGTTTTGTATTCATTGCAGGGCACAGATTTGGGGATTGCATTCAAAACTCCAACCACACAGGTAAGATACAGATATTACAGAAAGTATGTGAGCTGCCATTATGTACCTGTAAAATAATGCATTTAGATTTGTGCCTCCCACTGCCTTGCTGTACTTTATGGTGGTACCGGTATATGAGTGCGATGGAAAGCTACAGTGCTATGAAAAAGTATCCCGCCCCCTGGTCTTGTTACAATCCAACCTGTAATTTTGATGCTTCGTAATCTAACTTTTTATGTGATGTATCTACATAAAATAGTTGGTAAAGTGAAATGAAATATATAAATATATATAGATCTACATATCACTATCATCACCATCATTTTCAAAAGGAACGAACATGGTATCTGGTAAACCTGCCAAGAGAGGGTCGCCCACCAAAACTTGCAGATCGGTTTATGAGGACATTAATCCTACAGGTAGCATAGAGACCAAAGGGTAACCCTGCAGGAGTTGCAGAGTTCCACACCAGAGACTGGAGTATCTGTCCATAGGACCATAATAAGCCATACACTCCATAGAGCTGGGCTTTATGGAATAGTGGCCAGAAAAAAGCTTAACATTAAAAATGAGAAGGCACATTTTGAGTTTGCCAAAAGGCACCTGGGCAACTCACCCAATGTTTGAAGGAAGGGGCTCTGGTCAGATGAGACTAAAATTTAACTTTTTGGCCACCAAGGAAAATGCTATTTATGGTGCAAACCCAACACATCCCATCACCCCAAGAACACCATCACTACAGTGAAACATGGTCCAGGGAGCATCATGCTATGGGGATGTTTTTCAGCAGCAGGGACCAGGAAACTGGTCTGAGTCAAGGGAAAGATGGGAGTTGCTAAAAACAGGAATATTCATGAGCAAAACCTGTATCAGTCTCCCAGTGATTTGAGACTGAGACGGAGGTACGCCTTCCAGCGGAACAATGACCCGCTATAGCAATACTTGAGTGGTTTAACCACTTCCCGACCGCCGTATTGACAAATGGCGGCCGGGAAGTGCACCCCGCAAGGACCGCCGTATAGACAAATGGCGGCGGTCCTTGTAGGGGCATGGGTGGAGCGATCGCGTCATCCGTGACGCGATCCTCCGCCTGTCGCCGCTCACCCGCCGCAACATCCCGCCGGCCATACGGATCTTAACACCGCGATCGCCGCATACAAAGTGTATAATACACTTTGTAATGTTTACAAAGTGTATTATACAGGCTGCCTCCTGCCCTGGTGGTCCTAGTGTCTGAGGGACCACCAGGGCAGGCTGCAGCCACCCTAGTCTGCACCCAAGCACACTGATTTCCCCCCCCCCCCGCCCCAGATCGCCCACAGCACCCCTCAGGGCCCACCCCCCAGACCCCTATTTGCACCCAATCACCCCCCTAATCACCCATCAATCACTCCCTGTCACTATCTGTCAACGCTATTTTTTTTTTATCCCCCTGACTTGCCCCCTCCTGATCACCCCCCCACCCCTCAGATTCTCCCCAGACCCCCCCCCCCCAACCCCCCCCCCCCCCCCTGTGTACTGTATGCATCTATCCCCCTGATCACCTGTCAATCACCCATCAAGCACCCATCAATCACCCCCTGTCACTGCCACCCATCAATCAGCCCCTAACCTGCCCCTTGCGGGCAATCTGATCACCCACCCACACCAATAGATCGCCCGCAGATCCGACGTCAGATCACCTCCCAAGTGCAGTGTTTACATCTATTCTCTACCCTAAACACCCACTAATTACCCATCAATCACCCATCAATCACCCCCTATCACCACCTGTCACTGTTACCCATCAGATCAGACCCTAATCTGCCCCTTGCGGGCACCCAATCACCCGCCTACACGCTCAGATTGCCCTCAGACCCCCCCTTATCAATTCGCCAGTGCAATATTTACATCTCTTCTTCCCTGTAATAACCCACTGATTACCTGTCAATCACCCATCAATCACCCCCTGTCACTGCCACCCATCAATCACCCCCTGTCACTGCCACCCATCAATCAGCCTCTAACCTGCCCCTAGCGGGCAATCTGATCACCCACCCACACCAATAGATCGCCCGCAGATCCGACGTCCGATCACCTCCCAAGTGCAGTGTTCACATCTGTTCTCTACCCTAAACACCCACTAATTACCCATCAATCACCCCCTGTCACTGCTACCTATCTGCCCCTAGGGCACTCAATCACCCGCCCACACCCTTACAACGCCCTCAGACCCCAGCCCTGGTCACCTCGCCAGTGCATTGCTTGCATCTATTCCCCCCTCTAATCACACCTTGAGACACCCATCAATCACCTCCTGTCACCCCCTAGCACACCTACCCATCAGATCAGGCCCTAATTTGCCCCGTGTGGGCTCCTGATCACTCGGCCAAACCCTCAGATCCCCCTCAGACCCCCTTCCAATCACCTCCCCAGTGCATTGATTGCATCTATTTTCCCCTCTAACCACCCCCTGAGACACCCATCAATCACCTCCTGTCACCCCCTAGCACTCCTATCCATCAGATCAGGCCCAATACAACCTGTCATCTAAAAGGCCACCCTGCTTATGACCGGTTCCACAAAATTCGCCCCCTCATAGACCACCTGTCATCAAAATTTGCAGATGCTTATACCCCTGAACAGTCATTTTGAGACATTTGGTTTCCAGACTACTCACGGTTTTAGGCCCGTAAAATGCCAGGGCGGTATAGGAACCCCACAAGTGACCCCATTTTAGAAAAAAGACACCCCAAGGTATTCTGTTAGGTGTATGACGAGTTCATAGATTTTATTTTTTGTCAAAAGTTAGCGGAAATTGATTTTTATTGCTTTGTTTTTTCACAAAGTGTAATTTTTCACTAACTTGTGACAAAAAATAAAATCTTCTATGAACTCGCCATACACCTAACGGAATACCTTGGGGTGTCTTCTTTCTAAAATGAGGTCACTTGTGGGGTTCCTATACTGCCCTGGCATTTTAGGGGCCCTAAACCGTGAGGAGTAGTCTAGAAAACAAATGCCTCAAAATGACTTGTGAATAGGACGTTGGGCCCCTTAGCGCACCTAGGCTGCAAAAAAGTGTCACACATGTGGTACCGCCGTACTCAGGAGAAGTAGTATAATGTGTTTTGGGGTGTATTTTTACACATACCCATGCTGGGTGGGAGAATTGTGTGTAAAAAAAAATCAAACAATTGTCATTTACAGAGAGATTTCTCCCACCCAGCATGGGTATGTGTAAAAATACACCCCAAAACACATACTACTTCTCCTGAGTACGGCGGTACCACATGTGTGGCACTTTTTTACACCCTAAGTACGCTAAGGGGCCCAAAGTCCAATGAGTACCTTTAGGATTTCACAGGTCGTTTTGCGACATTTGGTTTCAAGACTACTCCTCACGGTTTAGGGCCCCTAAATTGCCAGGGCAGTATAGGAACCCCACAAATGACTCCATTCTAGAAAGAAAGACACCCAAAGGTATTCCGTTAGGAGTATGGTGAGTTCATAGAAGATTTTATTTGTTGTCACAAGTTAGCGGAAAATGACACTTTGTGAAAAAAAACAATTAAAATCAATTTCCGCTAACTTGTGACAAAAAAAATAAAAACTTCTATGAACTCACCATACTCCTAACGGAATACCTTGGGGTGTCTTCTTTCTAAAATGAGGTCATTAGTGGGGTTCCTATACTGCCCTGGCATTTTAGGGGCCCTAAACCATGAGGAGTAGTCTTGAAACAAAAATAACCTGTGAAATCCTAAAGGTACTGATTGGACTTTGGGCCCCTTAGCGCAGTTAGGGTGCAAAAAAGTGCCACACATGTGGTATCGCCGTACTCGGGAGAAGTAGTATAATGTGTTTTGGGGTGTATTTTTACACATACCCATGCTGGGTGGGAGAAATACCTCTGTAAATGACAATCTTTTGATTTTTTTTACACACAATTGTCCATTTACAGAGTTATTTCTCCCAACCAGCATGGGTATGTGTAAAAATACACCCCAAAACACATTGTACTACCTCTCCCGAGTATGGCGATACCACGTGTGGCACTTTTTTGCACCCTAACTGCGCTAAGGGGCCCAAAGTCCAATGAGTACCTTTAGGATTTCACAGGTCATTTTGAGAAATTTCGTTTCAAGACTACTCCTCACGGTTTAGGGCCCCTAAAATGCCAGGACAGTATAGGAACCCCACAAATGACTCCATTTTAGAAAGAAGACACCCCAAGGTATTCTGTTAGTAGTATGGTGAGTTCATAGAAGATTTAATTTTTTGTCACAAGTTAGCGGAAATTGATTTTTATTGTTTTTTTTTTCACAAAGTGTCATTTTCCGCTAACTTGTGACAAAAAATAAAATCTTCTATGAACTCACCATACTCCTAACGGAATACCTTGGGGTGTCTTCCATCTAAAATGGGGTCATTTGTGGGGTTCCTGTACTGTCCTGGCATTTTAGGGGCCCTAAACCGTGAGGAGTAGTCTTGAAACGAAATTTCTCAAAATGACCTGTGAAATCCTAAAGGTACTCATTGGACTTTCGGCCCCTTAGCGCAGTTAGGGTGCAAAAAAGTGCCACACATGTGGTATCGCCGTACTCAGGAGAAGTAGTATAATGTGTTTTGGGGTGTATTTTTACACATACCCATGCTGGGTGGGAGAAATCTCTCTGTAAATGGACAATTGTGTGTAAAACAAATCAAACAATTGTCATTTGCAGAGATATTTCTCCCACCCAGCATGGGTATGTGTAAAAATACACCCCAAAACACATTATACTACTTCTCCTGAGTACGGCAATACCACATGTGTGGCACTTTTTTGCAGCCTAACTGCGCTAAGGGGCCCAAAGTCCAATGAGCACCTTTAGGCTTTACAGGGGTGCTTACAATTTAGCACCCCCCAAAATGTCAGGACAGTAAACACACCCCACAAATGACCCCATTTTGGAAAGTAGACACTTCAAGGTATTCAGAGAGGAGCATAGTGAGTCCCTGGTAGGTTTCATTTTTTTTGTCGCAAGTTAGAAGAAATGGAAACTTTTTTTTTTTCTTTTTTTGTCACAAAGTGTCATTTTCCGCTTACTTGTGACAAAAAATATCTTCTATGAACTCACTATGCCTCTCAGTGAATACTTTGGGATGTCTTCTTTCCAAAATGGGGGCATTTGGGGGGTATTTATACTATCCTGGAATTCTAGCCCCTCATGAAACATGACAGGTGGTCAGAAAAGGCAGAGATGCTGGAAAATGGGAAAATTCACTTTTTGCACCATAGTTTGTAAACGCTATAACTTTTACCCAAACCAATAAATATAGGCTGAATGGTTTTTTTTTTAATCAAAAACATGTTTGTCCACATTTTTCGCGCTGCATGTATACAGAAATTTTACTTTATTTGAAAAATGTCAGCACAGAAAGTTAAAAAAATCTTTTTTTTGCCAAAATTCATGTCTTTTTTTGATGAAAATAATAAAAAGTAAAAATCGCATCAGCAATCAAATAGCACCAAAAGAAAGCTTTATTAGTGAGAAGAAAAGGAGCCAAAATTTCATTTAGGTGGTAGGTTGTATGAGCGAGCAATAAACCGTGAAAGCTGCAGTGGTCTGAATGGAAAAAAAGTGGCCGGTCCTTAAGGGGTAGAAAGCCCTAGGTCCTCAAGTGGTTAAGGGGAAACCTTTAAATGTGTTGGAATGGCCTAGTCAAAGTCCCAAACCTCAAACCAATAGAGAATCTGTGGTTAGACTTGAAGATTTCTGTTCACAAGCAAAAACCATCCAGCATGAAGGACATTTTCAAGGATACATGAGGCAAAAAGAAAATATAAGATTTACTTACCTGGGGCTTCCTCCAGCCCCTAGAAGCCTATATGTCCCCCACAGCAGCTCCGCTCTCCAGCGTCCTGTGGTCCCTGCGGGATGCATCACTAGCCAAGCGGGGGCTGCTCTACACACATTATTGGCTGAGGGGATCGTTATGAGATGCCTCAGCTGCCTTTAGTCATGCGTGTGTACACAGCTGTAAGCATGAAGAGGGGGAGGTTAGCGTTAGCAGTGAAGAGGGGACAGGTTATTGTTAAAATGGGAGAGTGGCGTTTGTGGAGATATTACCAATATTCTTATTATTGTGCACCAACCTTCTGAGCATCTATACTAAATGTGCGTGTCTGTAGAAACCTTTAGCATAGTGAATGGCAAAATAGACCTGCAGTCATCTAGTTTAGTTCTGTTTAAGGTGATCTGACGCAGGTATGTGGACAGAGCCTGTTTCTATTGTACATAATAATAGTCATTGGAATTTTTACTAGTTTTATTCATGTTTTTGTAAACTTTTCCTAGACCTCATGCAATGTGTACTGCATGGGCTTAAGGGATAAAAAAAATACCTTAACGTCTGATGCGTCACTGAATGGTTCACCAAACATTCCCTTTTAGACCGAGCAGGAAAAAGTCTTGTTTCTCTTCTCATTTTTGACCAAATTAGGCATTACATGTTTGTTTGGTGCGCAGTTCAGTTAAGGTTCACTATTGGTAAAATTTCTGACTTGGTGAAGCAGGAACAGTAGAGAAAAAAAGAATAGAAATTGCTGAAAGTCGAAAATTTTTGGCATCGAGTTTGTGGCAGGAAAAAGGCACCTCATGTTCCACTTAGATTACGCTGGCTTCGGAAGGAATTTCAACCAGATGGCTGCACAGGGCCAGCTCTCCCCAGGCTTTCTCTGCTGTTTAGATCAAATGCATGTTTTCATTCAGTCACGCCCATTGCAAAATATCTGCATGATCTCAGAGCTGGAGCCAAGCCACCGATGTGATGTCATGTTTTATTCCAAACAAGCATGTACCGAACAACAATGCTCTGAGAAGTTCATGTCATCTTGTGTAAAGAACAGGTGACTAATGTGAAGAACAGGTGTTGCATTGTTTATACACAGTGTAACGATCGGTGAAGCACAGAGAGGATCTGATTACCGGTGATCTGCAGTACCACTGGGAATACAGATGTATACCAGATTATAAGTGATCTGCAGTATCACCGATAATCCGATATACCAGCTAACCTCTGTTCACCTGAGTAGAATGTAGTGTTTGGTGTAACAGTAACACTTTGAGGACTAAGCCTCAGCGCAGTAAGGTATACTGCACGGATTCCTTCCGAAGACCTGGACTCTCCAAGACGGGAGGAGTCAGGCTGCGAGTAGGAAGGATTGTCTAAAAGTAACACTCTGGAGGAAGTGTCACTGATAGAACGGGGAACCGCCTCCAACAGTGAGGTCGGTTCTCGAGGTCGGACAAGCCAGGTCGTACACACACGGACAGACAAAGTACAATATCAAGAGGCAAAGGCGGAGTCAGGTACAGGCAGGGTTCGGCAACAGGGTATCAGAAATATCGAGGTACAAGATCAGTAGGCAGACGCAGAGTCTAAGGACGAGCCGGGGTTCGGCAACAGAGTATCAGAAATATCGAGGTACAAGATCAGAGTTCAGGAGGATAGTCAGGCAGGCAAAAGGTCATAACAGATAATCACAATCAAACTAGTTCTTTAAAGAGAACCAGAGATGAAGCAACCTCATGTATTTTACCTTATAAATCAGTGGGAACATGACAGTAAACACCTAATCTGCTCTTTGTTACATTGTTCTCTGTTTAATTTGCCTGTTATCACCTCTAAGATAAGAATCCCGACTAAGCAGTCGGTCTGGCTTTGCTACAGAATAATTATAGCTGAGACTGTGTTCTTTGCTGTCTTCAAGTCCAAGCCTGCCCCATGCTGGCTTTGCTCAGGAATCATTATAGCTGAGTCATTATAGCAAAGCCAGACTCAATGCTCAGTCCGGGATTCTTATCTCAGCTAGATAACAGACACTTTTAGCAGTGAGGATGGAACAGAGAGCATGGTAAATGTTTTCTCTAATGTTCCCACTGATTTCTATGGTAAAATACACAAGGGTGCTTCGTCTCTAGTTCACTTTAAGCTATCAACAGAAACTAGCTAAGTGTAGGATTACAGCTCCAGCTGGTCCCGGCACACTTGCGGATCTGACTACGGATCTGGGTGCTCCCACGTATGTGATCGCAACGCCAGACAACCAGCAACTGAATAAGCAGCAGAATATATAGTTGCTGGACTCTGCTGCCCCGCCCGAACCATTCAGCCAATCATGAGTCCTGCAGTAATCAGCTGACCTTCCTGATCAGCTGACACTTCCTCTGCAGGTATAAAGGTCCTGAATTCAGGCCCGTGCGAGCACAGCTCTCCATCTGCCTAGGTGCACTAACAGACCGAGCCACACCAAGCACATGCTGCTGCATGCAAACAGCCGCCTTGCTGTCAGGACATGCGGCGGCTTTCCCGCGTATCACCACACAACCAGACGCGTGCAAACCGCCGCGTAGGACGCGGAGTCAGCCGCCTAGCTCTTGGCACACGCGGCGGCTTTTCCGCGTTTCCTCACACACAGCATATTCTGCCCATGGCTGTGATTTGCGGACTCTTTTGATTAAATAAGTCACTTTAAAGCAGTCAATAAAAAGCAAAAACAATTCCAACTCAAAATAATTTTTTTTGTTTAATCCAAATAAACAACACTATCACAAAGCTTAAAGATGAATTTTACAGAATATAACTCGACCATAATGTATAAAACTGCTTATTTTTTCAATATTTATAAATTATTCAATTAATGTTTGCCCATTGTAAACTCTTATGTCACCCTGATTTACATTCTTTAATTTATCAGTGATGCTGGCATCTTTACTGCAGGCAAGGTGAATCACCCTGGGATTTTTTTTCCGATCTGTGTAGTGAGGAGTAATGTCAGTTGATCTTCCAGAATGCTGTGGGGCAGAAGACTGTGGTTACATCAAGTCTAGACTAAACAACACTGGTAGGGTGGGGCTACCAATATACCGTTCTATATGGATAGTAGTTTCTGATTCTGAAACCAGGATAATGAACATAAAAATGAGTACTTGAATCTTGGATAAACAACCGATCTTCTATGTTGTATGTTACTTTATGAAGAACAGACGTATTTTTGAGGAAATATTGGAGGACTTTCAATTGTTTTGAACTATTACCTATCTATTACATACAAGGACAGCTGCAGTGTCTGTGAAGTTTAAGCAGGGGAGAGAAAGAGTTTAATTGCCACCATTGAAAGCACATATAGAGGTGATCACTAACCACATAGCAGAGAGGAGCTAATACAGCGGTTGAATGAGGGCCTCTGGTCCACGGCCCCTTCACATCCCATATTGATACAGGAGTGATCTACAGCTTCTTTAGGCTGGGCTATTTCTTGGCTCAGAATCATAAGGGTTTGTTTTGCAAAGGGTCGAGACACGTGCAGGGTTTTGAGAAGCTTGACAGTCTGAAGTCTGTGATACAGGAACTGGCTTTTTCCCAGGTATTTTAAAAGCAATGTATTTGACATCAACTATTCAAGGTTGTTATAAACTGTTCTAAATCACCTTTTTTCCGGCACCAGCAAACTCATCAGCAAGAGTTGCACACACGACTCATCACAGCAAGCAGGAGATAGACTTTCATAGGCTTCTTAAATATTTACGTTATTTATTCAGGAAACAGAAATACAGATAGATACAGTTCATCATATCCTAGCCAAGCCAATCTTCATGTTTAAGTTCTTGGCGCTACAGCTCTTGATTACCTTCCTAGTGACTGTAATCAGGTCTTCTTAGATGTATTCTAAGTTACATCTAGACTACCTATGTACAGCATACATTATATCAGATTACATATAGAATGAAAATACTTAGAGGTCCTAGTCAGCATCTAGGTAACATGAAGTAGGAAGCAGAGCAGGAATCAGAGAGCCCTCTTTCAGCTCGTCCGCTTCTTTAATACCGACTAGGAAAGAGTTAAATGTGACCTCATCTTCGCCCTCCCACAGACCAGACTATTGGCTGAGCCCCCTCGTGGTGTCATAATACCCACCTACTCGATTAATATTTAATGAGGCTTTTGCCTTACTTACAGGAATTTGGTATTTTGGTAAACATGGCCTATGTTGATTGTTCTTGTGGTGTACATGTTGAGGTCAGTGTAGGCCTGTGGCCTTCTTTCAGGAACATGTTCTCGGTATCTGCATGTATCATCTGCTACATGCAGACACCGAGATGCTTCTGCCTGAATCACAAGAAACTCTATTTATTTTTTTTTTAAGATTCTTTATTTAAAATAACATTTTTTAAGAAACATCACATAAAAATATGCACGTTAAATAGTACATAAGTCATAAGTGCAGAAACACATTGGTACATTTAACAAAGCTATCTTGATAGCAATCCAGTGCCATCAAGAATCTTTTTCAATATCTTTACATACAGTACCGTCTAGTATCATATAGGTCAGATGAACCTGAGATGGATTTGTTGTGCCAGAGGGGACCAAGCTACGTAATATCTAGTGGTTAAAAGGAGTCCCGGGGCCCCTTAGGGAACATACACCCAGGAATCCTTTATAGCTTAGCCGTAGCTTAGTGTGAGGTACCAGCAGGGTAACCATCTGACTGCTAAATCCAAAATAATCTATAACTAATAGGTTTAATATCATCAGCGAAGATAGAAAAGAGAGAAAGAGAGAAAGGAAGAAGGAGAATAAGGACAGTGCATACCGCTCCACCTGGGTGCCCGCCACCCCACGAGTTCGTTGGCCAAGGGGATAATCGATTGTAATCACAGTGCGATTGAAACTCTATTTATTTTAAAGGCATACTCTGCGGACAAGCCTTTTACATAAAACTCAGGCCAAATAACTGAGGCCTACTTATATTATAACAAAGGTGTTATACCGTTCCTACAGTGAAGCATGGTGGTGGCAGCATCACGCTGTGGGGAGGTTTTCCAGTGAAAGGAACTGAGACTTGTCAGGATAAAGGGACAGATGACAGCAGCAATATACAGAGACATCCTGGATAGTCATATGTCTATGTATGTATAGTGCAGTGTATTTATTGTAGTCTACGCCATTTGTAGGGGGAAGACAATTAACTTATCTGTATGTTTTTGGGATGTGAGAGGAAAATGGAGTGTCCAGAAGAAACCCATGCAGACACAGGGAGAACATACAAACTGTGCAAATAGTGCCCTGGCTGGGATTCACACTGGGGCCCAGTGCTGCTAGGCGAGAGCACTAACCTCTATGCCACCTTGCTGCCCATTTAAGCCATAGAATCTTTTCTGAATTTAAACCCAAGTCACCCAATGACCAACTGTAGCAGATTTGAGGCCTCTGCCGTTAACGGTGTAAAAATAACAGCAATTCAAATATTCCCTTTGAAAATCAATAGGTGAATGTTTTATTGGCTGTTGAAGGCTCCTCCCACTTTCCTGAATATTAATCCTAGTCACCCAGTGACCAAGTGTGCCAATTTTGAGAACCCTGCGATTAACAATCTAAGAATGACTGCAGTATAAATGTTCCTATTTAAAGGGATACTGTAGGGGGTCAGGGAAAAATGAGTTGAACTTACCCGGGGCTTCTAATGGTCCCCCGCAGACATCCTGTGCCCGCACAGCCACTCACCGATGCTCCGGCCCCGCCTCCGGTTCACTTCTGGAATTTCAGACTTTAAAGTCTGAAAACCACTGCGCCTGCGTTACCATGTCCTCACTCCCGCTGATGTCACCAGGAGCGTACTGCGCAGGCACAGACCATACTAGGACTGCGCAGTACACTCCTGGTGACATCAGCGGGAGTGAGGACACGGCAATGCAGGCGCAGTGGTTTTCAGACTTTAAAGTCTGAAATTCCAGAAGTGAACCGGAGGCGGGGCCGGAGCATCGGTGAGTGGCTGCATGGGCACAGGATGTCTGCAGGGGACCATTAGAAGCCCCGGGTAAGTTCAACTCATTTTCCCCCGACCCCCCCCCCCCCCCCTACAGTATCCCTTTAAAATTAATGGCTGAAACTTTATTAGCTGTTTTATGCCACACCCGCTTTCCCCAAATTTTGAACCTCCGTCACCAAGTGACCAATTGTGCTAAGTTTGGAGGCTTTAATACTGCGAGAATGGCAGTCTTTTAAATTTTCCTATTGACTGGTATGAATAGTAAAATCGGATTGGCTGCTTGTGGTTCCCTCAGGTGTGCAATGGGCACATGAGACCCCCAGAAAAGATCTTCCCATATAGTAACGGATCTGTATGCCAAGCTTTGTGGAAATCAGTCAAGGGCACAAACACATACACATGCTGTATATATAGTTTTCACTTAAATATTCAACTTGTTTAACACAATTGCCAGCAGAGGGCGAAAGTGACTAGATCTTAGTAGGTCTGCTTACCAAACATTCCCGATTTGCTCATTTCAACACAGCTAGGTGATTATGCGCTTAAAGTGATCCTTAAATGAAAATAAAAGCAAGAGTTTCACTTACCTGGGGCTTGGACCAGCCTCACGCAGCCGTCCTGTGCATGCGGCGTGCTGAACCAATCCTCCGTTCCCCAGCCGTGGCTTACTTTCGGTTCTGCCAACTTATCAGTCGGTAGGTCCAATGCGCCTGTGTGGCTCTTGCCACATGTATCCTCGTAAGTGTTCACGTCATCGACCGTGTCCTGCGCAGGCGCACTAAGTGGTTCTCTCTACTGCGCCTGCTCAGGACATGTTCGATGATGTGAACGCTTATGGGGGAGGGGTGCGCAGGCATAGTGGTCAGGGGAACCGAAAGTAAGCCACGGCTGGGGAACGGAGGATCAGTTTGGCACACTGCATGCACAGGACAGCTGCCCAATCCCCAGGTAAGTGAAACTCTTGCTTTCATTTTCAGTTAAAGGGGAACTGCAGCCTAAACAAACATACTGTCATTAAGTTATATTAGTTATGTTAATTAAAATAGGTAATATAATCTCTTACCAACCCTGTTTAAAAAGAACAGGCAAATGTTTGTGATTTGATGGGGGCAACCATCTTTTTCATGGGGGCAGCCATCTTTTTGGTTGAAAGGAGGTGACAGGGAGCAGGAGACATGGTTCAAACTGTACTGTGTCCTGATCACCCCTCACAGCTGTGCGCGCTAGGCTTCGAATCTCAAATTCAACATTAAAAAAAAAATGTGCGCCAAAACAGCAAGACGACTACACCAACATCAGAAATCCCATCGTGCTTTGTACAGCATCATGGGAAAAATGCCCGGGCAGTTTTCTTCTGTGTAGCTAAAAATGAGGCTTGGGTAAGAAAACCAGTTCTGATGTTGTGAAACTGTTAAATACCAAGCACTTTTCAGTGCTGCTGAGTAGATTTTTTAGTCTGGAGGTTCACTTTAAGGATCACTTTAAAACTGATCTGAACCCAGAACATACTCTCTGGTCTAAGGCCTCGTTCACATAATTTATCAGAGATGGCTGTGCAATCAGAACGCAACACGTACGATCACACACCATCTGCGCTACTATGCTCTGCAGATCCCATTCACTACAGTGAATGGATCTGTGCTGCGATTCCCAAAAAATGCATGCAGCAGGGCGATAGGGCATTGCACTTCTGCGAAGCACATATGATGGGAATGGTAGAAAGGCTGTCTACGCCCTACCGTTCTTGCGTGTCGCGCACTATACGCGCTGCTAAAATGTGCACAGCAGCGCGTATAGTCTGAATGAGGCCTTCAGGATAAGCCACAGCATAATAACCTTTTAAAGAAAAGCATTTCTTTGTTACAGCTGATACAAATACTGCAATAAATCTGAAGTGTGTATACTTCCTGCTTTCATGGAAACAGACATAGGATTAACATCCTGTGTTTACAAAATAGCTACTCTGCTGAGGCAGCCAGCAGGCACAGCTGAGAGATTAAATTACAATTTGTGATTAGTCACATATGAGGGGGAATTAGACAGGCTAAACTCTCTAAATACCTACAGCGTGAGTTTCTCTGTTTTCCTTCTGTCCTGTGCAAGAGTTCAGGTCCGCTTTAAGGTGTACCCGAGGCTGTTTCTGCACACGAAAAATGGGACACAGAGGCATGTTCCCATATGAAGGACATGCCTCTATGTCCCCTTGGCACCACTCTCAGCCCCCTGTGCCCTTCTAGCACCCCTGAATCTACAAGCAGCTTTTCAGTCGATTTAGGCCTCCTTTCCACGGACTGTTGAACTGTGTGCTCAGCAAGCAAATACCAGGCAGCAGTGAGCAGTTGTGAGAGTTTGAGAGGCATTTCACTGCTTATCAACAGTCCGTGGAAAAAGAGGCCTTGTGGGGAAGGGGCATCCTTGGCAGGAGAGTCACTCCTTCGCAACTCATCTTCCTGCCTCTTAGACCATCTTACTGGCTCTCCCTGCTCCTTTTTCCTCTCTTCTCCCTGATCTGCACCGTCGTGACCCTGGTGTTGTGGCAGTGTTTTCCCCACTAAAGTGAAATTGAGGGAAAATGTGAGACTGGAGCAGCGGTATGATGCTACCTGATCTGGCTTTGATTTTTTTTTTTCACTTTTTTCCAGCCGGTTCGGGTTCTCAAGGTGGGATATACAGTAATACCGTACATCTTGTTTTTAAAAGTTTGTTGTTTCATTTGCAAGGTGTAAATAAAAATTAGTATCAAGTGTCATGAGACGTATGCATGGGGGGGGGGGGATGTACTAGGGATGGAACACCCTGGAGGGCATGAGTGATGCAAGATGCCTGTGTTATCATTGGAGATGGAGATCAGGTGTTGCTACCAACTGCTCCCTTTTGTAACCAAGTTATTTGTCCCTGGATGTTGCTCTTTTTGGTCTGATGCAGAGCCAAATGATCCGCAAGGCAACTTAGGCAAGTGCTGAGGGCCTGGAGAGAGTCAGGCCTGATTGATGCTAGCCCCCACCAAATCTCACCCAAAAAAGGTGACCATCAAGTATAGGTCCAAAGTTATCACTTGCCTCAGGCCTCATTTTACCTTAATCCGACTATGGCCTGATATGTAGACCTACAGTGGGTTGCAAAAGTATTCGCCCCCCTTGAAGTTTTCCACATTTTGTCATATTACTGCCACAAACATGAATCAATTTTATTGGAATTCCACATGAAAGACCAATACAAAGTGGTGTACACATGAGAAGTGGAACGAAAATCATACATGATTCTAAACATTGTTTACAAATAAATAACTGCAAAGTGGTGTGTGCATAATTATTCGGCCCCCTTTGATCTGAGTGCAGTCAGTTGCCTATAGACATTGCCTGATGAGTGCTAATGACTAAATAGAGTGCACCGGTGTGTAATTTAATGTCAGCACAAATACAGCTGCTCTGTGAGGGCCTCAGAGGTTGTCTAAGAGAATATTGGGAGCAACAACACCGTGAAGTCCAAAGAACACACAAGACAGGTCCAAGACAGGTCAGGGATCAAGTTATTGAGAAATTTAAAGCAGGCTTAGGCTACAAAAAAAATTCCAAAGCCTTGAACATCCCTGTGAGCACTGTTCAAGCGATCATTCAGAAATGGAAGGAGTATGGCACAACTGTAAACCTACCAAGACAAGGCCATCCACCTAAACTCACAGGCCGAGCAAGGAGAGCGCTGATCAGAAATGCAGTCAAGAGGCCCATGGTGACTCTGGACGAGCTGCAGAGATCTACAGCTCAGGTGGGAGACTCTGTCCATAGGACAACTATTAGTCATGCACTGTACAAAGTTGGCCTTTATGGAAGAGTGGCAAGAAGAAAGCCATTGTTAACAGAAAGCATAAGAAGTCCCATTTGCAGTTTGCCACAAGCCATGTGGGGGACACAGCAACCATGTGGAAGAAGGTGCTCTGGTCAGATGAGACCAAAATAGAACTTTTTGGCCAAAATGCAAAACGCTATGTGTGGCAGAAAACGAACACAGTACATCACTCTGAACACACCATCCCCACTGTCAAATGTGGTGGCAGCATCATGCTCGGGGGGTGCATCTCTTCAGCAGGGACAGGGAAGCTGGTCAGAGTTGATGGGAAGATGGATGGAGCCAAATATAGGGCAAACTTGGAAGAAAATCTCTTGGAGACTGCAAAAAACTTGAGATTGGGACAGAGGTTCACCTTCCAGCAGGACAATGACCCTAAGCATAAAGCCAGGGCAACAATGGAATGGTTTTAAACAAAACATATTTATGTGTTAGAATGGCCCAGTCAAAGTCCAGATCTAAATCCAATCGAGAATCTGTGGCAAGATCTGAAAACTGCTGTTCACAAACGCTGTCCATCTAATCTGACTGAGCTGGAGCTGTTTTGCAAAGAAGAATGGGCAAGGATTTCAGTCTCTAGATGTGCAAAGCGGGTAGAGACATACCCTAAAAGACTGGCAGCTGTAATTGCAGCAAAAGGTGGTTCTACAAAGTATTGACTCAGGTGGCTGAATAATTACACACACCCCACTTTGCAGTTATTTATTTGTAAAAAATGTTGGGAATGATGTATGATTTTTGATCCACTTCTCACATGTACACCACTTTGTATTGTTCTTTCATGTGGAATTCCAATAAAATTGATGCATGTTTGTGGCAGTAATTTGACAAAATGTGGAAAACTTCAAGGGGGCTGAATACTTTTGCAACCCACTGTATATAAATAAAATGTATTCCTGGACAAAATAAGCATTTACTGGTATGTGTGCTCGACCTTTATAGGTCTGTCAAGAACAATAATTTCAGGTAATAATTACCTAGATGTATACAATATTCTTTGTTTTACTCCATTTGAAATTTCTGTGCAAAAAACAAAACAAAAACAAAAAACAAAACACAGAGGTAAACTACTGTTGCAAATTGTTTAACCTTTTCGGGACCGGCCACCTACCCCCCCTTAAGGACCAGGCATTTTGCGCGGGAAGGGGGTGCGCGCGTTTGGGGGGGGTCATGCGGCCGGATCACGTGTGTGGCTGCCTGGCATTGTGTCCCCCCTTGGTGGCCTGGGCCCCCCCTTCTGCCAGCAGCCTTCACTTACCTTCCAGGCTCCAGCGATGAGCCGCACGGGACCCTCTTCTCCGGCCGGCATCTCCGTTCTGTCTGACGAGCAGTTCCGGGTCGCGGCTTGATGACGTCATCAAGCCGGGACCCGGCGCTGACGTCAGATGAAGCGGAGATGCCGGCCAGAGCGGAGGGGGGCGCCGATTGTCGCTGGAACGGCAGGGAGGTGAGTGGATCCTCCTCTTTCCCCCCTGCCGCCGCAGCTGTCAAACAGATCACTACGATCCGACGGCGATCGTAGTGATCGTGTGATCAGCAGCCATACGCGATGGCTGCTGATCACTCGGGGGAGATGTCGGCTGTCATATGACAGCTTAATCTCCCCCTCCGGGTGCGCACGATCGCGTCGGGAGCGGAAATTGCGGGCCGGCGTAGATTCTACGCCGCATCAGGCTAGAACAGTCACAAGTGCGGCGTAGAATCTACTGCACGCGGTCCCGAAAAGGTTAAACAATTTATCTGAGATAAGCTTTATTAAATAATTAGCATTGTATGTGTGTCAAAACTGCTGTCGACTGCTGTAATGTTTCTCAAACTCTTAAACTTTGTGGCATTCAGATTTATCTAAACTTTTAGTCTTTTTTTTTTCTTCTTAAAAATGTAAAATACTAAAAAAAATCTGACATCAGAGTGCTCAATCACCCCCCCCCCCCCCACACACACACAGATCTCACCTTCATGCAGCATGTCTTCATCCTGTTCTCCTACCCCCTCTCTCTATGATGAGGTTGCCACCTGTCATATGACGGATGGCAATGTCACCATAGAGATGAGGAGGTGCTGAAGATTGGCTGCGAGTGTCCGGATCCCGGTGATGTGAGTTATAAATTCAGCTTTGCTGCTCATTCTGCTCTATCCCTCTTGGCAGTCAACCTGACCAGGCTTGGGATTACCACTAATAGCAACTTTTTTTTTTCCCCAAGTCTTGATGATACAGCACCGCTATTTATACCTGCAGTTTCTATAGTGGGCGGTCCCCGTGAATGTTTTTTTGTTATTGGGCAACTCCCGCGTCCAAATATACTGTTATAGCCGCTTTTGGCAACATTTTACATGGGCTCCTATGGTGGTGCCCATTATTGATAGGTATAGATTTGGGAAGATTAGTGCTAAGAGTCTGTATGGGGAGGCTCGGGATAGGCATAGATAGAGAGTAAAGGTGGCCATACATCAGAAGATTGAACCTGATTAGAGATAAATGTCTCTTGGTCGAATCTGCCCATACACTACAGGCTGATTCCCATCCGATTTCAGCATGAAATCATCAGGGAATCAGCTGAGCCTGCCGCGTCCGCCCCGCCGCTGACCCCCAAAATGTATAAATGTATGTAGTTCAGAATTAATGACCTGCTATATGATCAACTGAGAGATAAGTGAAAAGATTTCAGGGTACTTTAGGGTTGAGGCCTATGTCTTGTGAATTCGTTTTAGTGACAAACTGGGAAAAATGAAATCCAAAGCAATACAATTTGTTATTTTCATGTATTCTTTTCTAAACTAAAAAGCTTGTAAAAAAAAAATCAAAAACAAAAAAAAACCAAAAACACAAAGTGACAGAATGTAAAATACTGTAGAATACATAAATAATTACCTTAGGGGCTCTGCTCTTTAAATATGTATGCCATGAGGGTATTCATAGCGCATCATTTTTTTCCACATCGGTACTAGGAGATCAGTGCTGATTCTGCTGCAGGGAGCTCTGTAAGGGCTGGTTCTGACAGATGTCTGCCCGGCTTCCGGCGGCGCCTCATTTGGGGGCGTCCCTTCGGCAGCATGTTCGGGCTTTTGGCCGCTTTTCGTTGCGGTTGGTGTTATTGTCCCCATAGGGGGACACTAGACGCGGTGGTTAACCGACCCTGGAAGCTACATGTAGCTCCCAGGGTCGCCTCAAACGTTGGGGAAAATCGGGATTGGAACGCCAGAGTCGCGCAAACCCTGGTAAAAACCCATTACAAACGCTCCCAATCACTTGAATGAGAGCGTTTAACGTAGAGTCCCGAACGCTGGCAGTAAACGCAGGGCGGACGTCTGTGTGAACCAGCTTTAAGGCTGGGGGGACACAGGAGGGGTAAGAGGTGGTACAGAGGAACAGAAAGCTGTCAAAGGGGATAGACGTTCAGGTTAAGAACAGACCTACAGTCCCTACCTCGTTCGTGAACTGGGGACTACCTGTACAGATGAAATATGATTTTTATCCCACTAGAAAATGTGATAGCAGTGTTTTATGCAAAAAATTATATAACATTTTGCAAAACTAAAAATCAACTTGCATGCTGTATCCAATCTCATGCTCCTCATTAACAACAGATTTGCTCTTCTTCTTTGGCAATCAGAACTGATTCCTTGTAAGGGAGACGATTTCTGATTGCTGGGTAGGGGAAATGAGTAGACATCCGTTATTTTATCGTGCAATAATTGAATGTTTCTGCACAAACCTTTTTATATGTAAATGTTTCCCCATAACATTAGTCTCGTACGAATGAATATGAAAATGTACCTGAACTAGGGTTTTAAAATTGTATCCAATGATTTTTCGTTAGACTTTGCCCATCAAAAAGAAATGATTAGAAAAACCGGGTTAGCAATTGTTATCAGTCTTTGCTGAAGAACATAAGCTTGCATTGCCTGCTGGAAAGGCTGACACTGTAGATAGATTTTAAATATTTTGGCTGCAGAATGTTGAAGCCAATACTCACTGCAGATGGGTCTGATGATGGGAAAGATTGAAAGCTAAAAGAGAAGGGGTTGACAGAGGCTGGCAGCAACACCAAAGCCACGAATATGAGACTGCAGGAGCCCAGAGAAAAAGCTACTGAGTGACAGGCCTGGTGTGCACAATCCCATGAGGACTTGAAGCATGCAATGCCAATACACAGAAACACTCCATCCACATGGTTGGATTCCTGCAAAGTGAAGAATTTTGCATTCCCTGTATAGGTTGCTTGAATGTCAAAAGCATACATTCAGTAGCTTTAACATTCATATATATTGGACAATCAGTATGACAGCTCATTCATTTATTTAAAGAAGCTCTGTCTGTGTATTACTTTAGATTGTGATTCATGGGTTGTGTAGATAAATGTCACTCAGTGCTTCTGATGCAGCAGCAGAAATAAGTCATGATCTCATTCTTCCAACAATGCGGAGTTCTTGTGTTAATCCTGCCAGATAATGAGAAGGTCACAGCGATAATTCCAGCCCTTCAGATAAACATGCTGAGGTGGTGTATAAGAGCCTTGCATTTATGGAGGGCTATGTTACATGCAGGAATTATGGCTGTCTCCCAGGATTTAACATTACAGCTAGTATTCATACACTTCAGTTTGTTAGTAGAGTGCAAGCAGGCATATTTCCTAGCACAGACTGCAACTCTTCTCTGTAAAGCAAAGGAGATTAGGCAGTGTTGCCACCTTCTGTCCTGATCAAAACCAGACAAATGTGCAGCATGTGAAGCACGCTACACCCAGGGAACGGTATGGCTTACCCGCTAATGTTGCTAGTGTGTTGTGAGTGTGATTGAGGCACTGTGGCAGGAGCTTGGACATCATGGCATTATTCTGTGCTCTCCTGGTTGGAGAGACTTGGCCATAAGCCTGGAAACTTCAGAGGGACCAAAAACCACACTGTCATGTTCAAAACAAGTGGCGCTAAGAGTGAGTGAGTGGGTGTGTTGCCAAGGGAAACTGTTTGGAGTCCAGCTGTGATAATATGGTTGTGGTTACAAAATAAAAGACTTGCTTTGAGAAACTGAAAACCGTCCATGAGGATCTGTTCTGGTCAGACTTTAATAAAAATGTACCCTATTTGTTTGCTGTGATGCATGAAGGAAAGTTCAGAAGGTTGTTTGGAGACGCCCGTGGTAAGTCGCATATATACAGCTATTATGCATTATATGGTAGAAAATAAAAACACTTCTCCTACCTTAAAGTAGAAATTCTCAAAGTCAGAGTAATGGTAAAAAATCTCTTTGGCTTTTAAAAGTAATGAACTCTTGACTTGACTCGAGTCAAGTGTTCATTACTATTAAAAGCCAGAGATTTTTTACCATTACTCTGACTTTGAGAATTTCTACTTTAAGGTAGGAGAAGTGTTTATTTTTTATTTCCTACCATATAATGCATAATAGCTGCATATAAACTACATTGTATTACCACGGGCGCCTCCAAACAACCTACTACTGTTTCACTACCTCCGTCTTGGAGTGCACCATTGTATGACGTCCAGGGGTACAAATCTTTTCCTTTGGAGCCACGACCAACCCTTCCATCAGAAGCAAGGCCGACTGGGGACGCTCTTTCCCCACCTGCTGGAACAGTGGTTGCTTTTAAGCAACCCATCCTTGTGAGTATTGCTCTTACTACCCTTATAGAATACAGAATACTTTATTTCTCCAATTACAACGGGAGTTGTACCCGGAATTATTTTTTGCACATTACAGTAACAAGCATACAGATGAAAATACATAGAGTAGTCCTATAGGGGACCATCTGAGTGCTATGTTGAGAGGAGCTGCCACAATCTTTGTGCGGCGCTCAACTGCTCTGCAGCACATTCGTACCCCACACAGTATTCTGTTGAACAAAGAAGATGGAAGAAAGAGAGCAGAGAGTGAAAAAAAGAGACAGTGCCCAAGAGTCCCCTGGGGTTGGTAATAATTGTCCCGCTTTTGCATACCCCATTCCTAGACAGTGTGCCCCTGTTCCAGGCCTGTGCAGGCGGTCTGTGTCCGAGTTGGTGCAGCCACGATCAGAGCAGCCAGGGGCAGAACCGGTGGAGTGGGAACCATGGCAAGCGGCAGTTGCAGGCAAAAAGGCATACACACCATTGATTATCTGACGATATTACACCAGATCGGGCTCCCGGTCTCCCTGTGTTTTTTGTTTCTACAAGTTTGGCCATGAAGGAAAGTTGAATCCATTCCACTTTGTCCTTTCTTCTGTGTCAATATTTTTATTGAAGATGTCAATGCAATTGAAATGACATACAGCATAGGAGTTAGAATATTATTGCATGATATTCAGATTTTGAAGTCTATATTAAGCAGATCGCTTACAAAACTGTACAATCCACGGTTGCCAGGCAGTCGCCCTTACATGTCTCGCAAACACGCTGTATATCAATGTAAGCTGTAACACTTTTTTTCCTTTCTTAAAGGAATACTGTAGGGGAGTCGGGGGAAAATGCAGTGTTTTCGCTCCCGCTGATGTCACCAGGAGCGTACTGCGCAGGCACAGACCATGCTGGGCCTGCACAGTACGCTCCTGGTGACATCAGCGGGAGCGAGGACATGGCAACGCAGGCGCAGTGGTTTTCAGACTTTAAAGTCTGAAATTCCAGAAGTGAACTGGAGCCGGAGCATCGGTGAGTGGCTGCGGGAGACCATTAGAAGCCCCAGGTAAGTTCAACTAATTCCCTCCCCCCCACACACAGTATTCCTTTAAATGGAATTAGTAACAATTGTTTTCCACTTTTGTTTTATTTAGCCATTAGGTTTAATACCAAAGTTTTTTTCTAAAGTATTTGTTGTTTCAACTAGGAAAATGATTGAAGTACCACAGATAAAATTGTGTTGTTTTGAATCTCCTTCTGTTGATTTGACTGTCCAGCTTTGTAAGTGAACACACATTCTGCTTTACTGCAGTGTAGTAAAGATAGAATTGTTTTATAGAAAGTTTAAGTGGTTAACTGTCATTTACAAAAAAAAAAACTTTACTGTACAAAAAAGGTCTTTGGTTATTTTGGTTTTTACGTTAATGGCCTAAATTCACTAAGCATTACCGCATCCGGTAATGCTGAAAACATCTGATTTTACCGATCTCCTCACCAAATTCCAATTCACTAAACCTATTACTGTACTGAAAAGTAAAATTACGGACTAGTGAGGTAAATTGCTGACTTGTGCAGTAAATGCCTCAAGAGATGTCAAGAAGTTGCAATCACGAAGATTAAAGCAATTCAGTAAATCAAGTAAAAGTGTTTGGTATTTTTCTCCAGCTCTGACCAGCCGATAATTCACTTTCTCCATGCTCTCGCCATGTGGTAATATTGACAGACAGCCAATAGGGAGATCCACACAGCCCTGCTTCTCTCCTGATTTGGTCCGCCTGGAAGACAGGACTTTACTCTGGCAGGGCAGGGGAAGGAGACATTTTATAAGGCTTTTCTGCATCCCTTTAGATTTGAAAATCTGTATACTCTTATAGAGAAGAGCTGCAGCACATCTAAAGGGATGTCAGCATAAAGTTGTTTTTTTTGGGTGGGCACTCCTTCAATGGGCTGGGTGCTTGATACGGCAGCATAAGCAATGTCTCCAAGCAGATCACAATCCAAATAACATCAGCACGCTAATCTCTGCAAACCAAACAGCATACTTTATTGTGCTTCCACTGTACAGACAGTTGTTTCAGGGGCCACACACGGGCCACATGCCTTGATAAACAATTGTCGGTTTGTACAATGGAAGCACAATAAAGTGTGCTGTTTGATTCGTAAAGATTGGTGTGCTGGATTTTGATCTAAAGTAGAGTGACCAGATTTTTGTGGATCCAACCTGGGACGGGGAGGGGAGGGGGCGCGGCGCGCATAGCGTGCCGTGCCGAAAAGTGGGGAGGACTGAGGATCGCGCAGCGGCGAAGACTGGGGGGGGGGGGGCTGCGGCGCTCGCCGTGCCGAAAAATGGGTGTGGCCATGACATTGTATGGGCGGAGCTAACGTAATGATGTAACAGCGAGGCATAAGAAAGCAGTGTTTACGCCATGATGTGGACAAACGAGACTTTGCATCATTGGTGTGCAGAAACTGTGTGATGCTAATAGTATACCGTAACCACAAAGCAGCAAACATAGCCATCTATGACCATTAAATAATAAATGCAGTAACAGTTACCCCGGACACCAGAAAATAAACGCAATGGGCAACATGTCAGCACAAAATAACCGCAATGCGGGCAACATGTCAGTACAAAATAAACGCAATGCGGGCAAACATTTCACCAGAAAAGAAACGCAATGCGGGCAAACATTTCACCAGAAAAGAAACGCAATGCGGGCAAACATTTCACCAGAAAAGAAACGCAATGCGGGCAAACATTTCACCAGAAAAGAAACAATGCGGGCAAACATTTCACCAGAAAAGAAACGCACTGCGGGCAAACATTTCGCTAGAAAAGAAACAATGCGGGCAAACATTTCACCAGAAAAGAAACAATGCGGGCAAACATTTCACCAGAAAAGAAACGCACTGCAGGCAAACATTTTACCAGAAAAGAAACGCACTGCGGGCAAACACTTCGCTAGAAAAGAAACAATGCGGGCAAACATTTCACCAGAAAAGAAACAATGCAGGCAAACATTTCACCAGAAAAGAAACCTAATGCGGGCAAACATTTCACCTGGAAAGGAAAGCATTTACTCACCTGGCAGAAGTCTCCGGCCTCTGGCGCGCTGCTCCTGGGACCGTCTTACTTCTCCTGCAGTCTCCCGCGCTGACAGCCTGGCAGAGCAGGGCTACGGCAAGATGGCGCCCGAAGCCCTGTACTAGAGACACAAATAGGTCTCCAGTACAGGGCTTCGGCAGCCATCTTGCCGTAGCCCTGCTCGCCTGCCGGTATCGGAAACAGACACCGGAAGAGGCGGCTGGAGCGGGGCTGCAGGCAATGAACTAGCACGGCGTCTATAGACGCCGCTGCCAGTTCACTGAGGAGAGAGTGGCCAGAGTCCCGAGGCCGGGACGTCCCGCTGCTGAAAGCGGGACGTTTCCCGGGACCTCATTAAGCCTGGGACAGCGGACCCCGAATCCGGGATGCGTCCCGGGCAATCCGGGACGTCTGGTCACTATCTAAAGGGTTGTCAGGGATGCACTGGACAGAAAACCTAGACTGGTACACACAGCTTCCTGCCTGACTGCTGACCTGCTCCACAGCTGGTGAGTGAGACTTACCACGCAGGACAGAAAACCTAGACTGGTACACACAGCTTTCTGCCTGACTGCTGACCTGCTCCACAGCTGGTGAGTGAGACTTACCACGCAGGACAGAAAACCCAGACTGGTACACACAGCTTCCTGCCTGACTGCTGACCTGCTCCACAGCTGGTGAGTGAGACTTACCACGCAGGGCTTAGTGAATGGAAAGCATGTGTGTTCTGTAAATTACTGAACTTCTACCTCATGTGGAAAATCTATAGTGAATTAAAAAAAAAAAGGTTAAAATACAGAGGCCCATATGCAATTCACATTTTCTCCTAAGTTTTCTCCTAGAGATAATTTTTCATCTTCAATTTAAAATAACTTTTTAGCACTTTGCCATGGAAAAAGTACCAAAAAGTAGGTTCAAAGTAAATTGTTTTGAGTTTTTGGTGGTTTAAAAGGCATTTTATTTAGAAGTTATGAAAATATCACCTACCAGTAGGTAATGAAGTCAATTGCATTTGGCCCTGAATGCGGTATTTTACCAACCTAAATGATTTTACTGAACTGCCCTTAGTGAATTGAGGCCAATGGCCTCAATTCACTAAGATCATGCTGGAGATAATAAGGCAAGAGAAAACTTACCTCACACAGTGAGAGAGTTATCTTATCTCTTCATTCCTTACGTTACCTCCTCTGTAGTTAATTTACCTCCTCTGTAGTTAAGTTACCGTACTTTTCGCCGTATAAGACGCACTTTTTCTCCCCAAAAAATGGGGAGAAAAAGTCCCTGCGTCTTATACGGCAAAGGCAGGGAATCCCCGACTTACGAACGCCCGCCGATACGATCCGCAACCCGCCGTCGGGGATTCCCTGCCTGTGCATCCTCCTGTGGCCGTCTCCTCCTTCCCGCCTGCTTGCCCCCCTCCTCGTGTCCCCGTGTGTGTGCCCGGGCCCCCCTGTGATTGAGAAGCGGCAGCTCTTACCTCCTCCATCTTGCCCGCGGCGATTGAAGACATCCGGCTTCTGTGGGCGGCTTCCTCTAGTGCCGGCTTGTAATGACGCGTCATCGATGACGCGTCATTACAAGCCGGCACTAGAGGAAGCCGCCCACAGAAGCCGGATGTTTTCAATCGCCGCGGGCAAGATGGAGGAGGTAAGCAGCTGCCGCTTCTCAATTAGAGGGGGGCCCGGCGAGCACACACACGGGGGGACACGAGGAGGGGGGCAAGCAGGCGGGACCCGGCGAGCAAACACAGGGGGGACCCGGCGAGCAAACACAGGGGGGACCCGGCGAGCAAACACAGGGGGGACCCGGCGAGCAAACACAGGGGGGACCCGGCGAGCAAACACAGGGGGGACCCGGCGAGCAAACACAGGGGGGACCCGGCGAGCAAACACAGGGGGGACCCGGCGAGCAAACACAGGGGGGACCCGGCGAGCAAACACAGGGGGGACCTGGCGAGAAAACACAGGGGGGACCTGGCAGACAGCAGCACACTGGGGGCAGACAGCAGCACACTGGGGGCAGACAGCAGCACACTGGGGGCAGACAGCAGCACACTGGGGGCAGACAGCAGGACACTGGGGGCAGACAGGACGACACCATTTGGGGGAGGTCATGTACAAGACGCTCCTGAAATATGGACGCACCAGGTTTAGTTTATTTTTTTTTCCCCTGGATTTTGCCCTCTAAACCTGGGTGCGTCTTATATTCCGGAGCGTCTTATACGGCGCGAAATACGGTACCTCCTCTGTAGTTATTTTCACACGCAGTTAATTAACAGCCTGTCTGTAACTCTGGAGTTATTTTAAGGATTGGAGAGTTAACTTAAAGATAGAAGAGTTAACTTTAGGTTTGCCTGAGGTAAAATGTTTCCTGAATACTACATGCCTTATCACCATGGTAACAACTCTAGAAGAGTTATTAAAGACAGGAGATAAGCTTAGTGAATTGAGGCCATTGTGTGTTTTCACTTGCAATATTATCACTAGCAGGATCTTAGTGAATTGTGGCCTAGTTTGTTTTAAGTATAAAGAGATTGTTTCTGTGGAAGCCTATGGCAAGTGGTATTTTTCTTTACCATTCTTCTTGTGCTGCTAAAAAAAAAATCTATAAAAATTTTAAAATTGGGTAAAAAAAAATGCCCAACTGGAGTTTGCGAAAATGCATATTGACAAACGACAATGCTTCAAGGGAATGTTATTTGGACTGATTAAATAAAACTAGAGCTTTTTGGAAAAACCCAGCAACTCCATGTCTACACATGTGATAAATGAGGCTTTCTCAAAAAAATAACCTCACATTTATGTGCAACATGGAGGAGGCAGGGTTATGGTTTGGGGCTGGTCTGCAGTATCTAGCAGGGCAATCCTTGAATCTGCTTTGCAGTATCTAGCAGGGCAATCCTTGAATATGTGCAGGAAACAAATTATCAGTGCAATCAAGCTGAGCTTCAGCTGCAGATCATCGATCCTTTAACAGGATATTGACAGCAAAACACACTGGCTTAGAAAAAAATGATTAACTATATCTATTAAGAGATAACTATTCTGCTCTGCCCTGAGCCTTGAAATGTGCAGTGTGAAGAAGGTGTCTTTCAAGTCTGTAAGAAAGTAATGAATGGCACTAAAGGCATTATAATAGCAGACTGTGTCTCTGATAGGGAAGTGCAGTCCATCTTAAGTGGCAGACCAAAATACTTGACTTTTTCAGATGACCTTTCAAGGGGGGTCATAAATTCTGCCATTGGCTGTAGCCAGCCCATCAACTGGCAGAAGTTCTGGATTGTGTAACTTCAGCTTGTACAGATAATGAAAAATTGCTTCTTGTCACCTGAGCTTTCAGTTTACACAGACAAATTCAACTGACACATCATGAAACTTTTACATACGGCACGCTTACAAATGTACATCATGAAACTTTTACATACTGGCACACTGACAAATATACACTCACCTAAAGGATTATTAGGAACACCTGTTCAATTTCTCATTAATGCAATTATCTAATCAACCAATTACACGGCAGTTGCTTCAATGCATTTAGGGGTGTGATCCTGGTCAAGACAATCTCCTGAACTCCAAACTGAATGTCAGAATGGGAAAGAAAGGTGATTTAAGCAATTTTGAGCGTGGCATGGTTGTTGGTGCCAGACGGGCCGGTCTGAGTATTTCACAATCTGCTCAGTTACTGGGATTTTCACGCACAACCAGTGTGTGTTGTGTGGGATTTCACGCACAACTAGTGTTTTACAAATAATGGTGTGAAAAGGGAAAAAGATCCAGTATGCGACAGTCCTGTGGACGAAAATGCCGTATTGATGCTAGAGGTCAGAGGAGGGCCGACTGATTCAAGCTGATAGAAGAGCAACGTTGACTGAAATAACCACTCGTTACAACCGAGGTATGCAGCAAAGCATTTGTGAAGCCACAACACGCATAACCTTGAGGCAGATGGGCTACAACAGCAGAAGACCCCACCGGGTACCACTAATCTCCACTACAAATGGGAAAAAGAGGCTACAATTTGCACAAGCTCACCAAAATTGAACAGTTGAAGACTGGAAAATTGTTGCCTAGTCTGAGTCTCGATGGTCAGAATTTGGCGTAAACAGAAGAACATGGATCCATCATGCCTTGTTACCACTGTGCAGGCTGGTGGTGGTGGTGTAATGGTGTGGGGGATGTTTTCTTGGCGCACTTTTGGCCCCGTAGTGCCAATTGGGCATAGTTTAAATGCCACGGGCTACCTGAGCATTGTTTCTGACCATGTCCATCCCTTCATGACCACCATGTACCCATCCTCTAATGGCTACTTCCAGCAGGATAATGCACCATGTCACAAAGCTTGAATAATTTCAAATTGTTTTTTTGAACATGACAATGAGTTTACTGTACTAAAATGGCCCCCACAGTCACCAGATCTCAACCCAATAGAGCCTCTTTGGGATGTGATGGAACAGGAACTTTCGTGCCCTGGATGTGCATCCCACAAATATCCTTCAACTGCAAGATGCTATCCTATCAATATGGGCCAACATTTCTAAAGACTGCTCTCAGCACCTTGTTGAATCAATGCCATGTAAAATTACAGCAGTTTGAAGGCGAAAGGGAGTCAAACACTGTATTAGTATGGTGTTCCTAATAATCCTTTAGGTGAGTGTACATCATGAAACTTTAACATACTGACACACTTACAAATGTACTGGTCCTTCTCAAAAAATTAGCATATTGTGATAAAGTTCATTATTTTCTGTAATGTACTGATAAACATTAGACTTTCATATATTTTAGAAGTAGATCAAGCCTTTTTATTGTTTTAATATTGATGATTTTGGCATACTGCTCATGAAAACTCAAAATTCCTATCTCAAAAAATTAGCATATTTCATCCGACCAATAAAAGAAAAGTGTTTTTAAAACAAAAAAAAAGTCAACCTTCAAATAATTATGTTCAGTTATGCACTCAATACTTGGTCGGGAATCCTTTTGCAGAAATGACTGCTTCAATGCGGCATGGCATGGAGGCAATCAGCCTGTGGCACTGCTCAGGTGTTATGGAGGCCCAGGATGCTTCAATAGCGGCTTTAAGCTCATCCAGAGTGTTGGGTCCTGCGTCTCTCAACTTTCTCTTCACAATATCCCACAGATTCTCTATGGGGTTCAGGTCAGGAAAGTTGGCAGGCCAATTGAGCACAGTAATACCATGGTCAGTAAACCATTTACCAGTGGTTTTGGAACTGTGAGCAGGTGTCAGGTCGTGCTGAAAAATGAAATCTTCATCTCCATAAAGCTTTTCAGTAGATGGAAGCATGAAGTGCTCCAAAATCTCCTGATAGCTGCATTGACCCTGCCCTTGATAAAACACAGCGTACCAACACCAGCAGCTGACATGGCACCCCAGACTATCACTGACTGTGGGTACTTGACACTGGACTTCAGGCATTTTGGCATTTCCCTCTCCCCAGTCTTCCTCCAGATTCTGGCACCTTGATCTCCGAATGACATGCAAAAGTTGCTTTCATCCGCAAAAAAGTACTTTGGACCACTGAGCAACAGTCCAGTGCTGCTTCTCTGTAGCCCAGGTCAGGCGCTTCTGCCGCTGTTTCTGGTTCAAAAGTGGCTTGACCTGGGGAATGCGGCACCTGTAGCCCATTTCTTGCACATGCCTGTACATGGTGGCTCTGGATGTTGCTACTCCAGGCTCAGTCCACTGCTTCCGCAGGTCCCCCAAGATCTGGAATCGGTCCTTTTCCACAATCTTCCTCAGGGTCCGGTCACCTCTTCTCGTTGTGCAGTGTTTTCTGACACACTGTTTTCCTTCCCACAGACTTCCCACTGAGGTGCCTTGATACAGCACTCTGGGAACAGCCTATTCGTTAAGAAATTTCTTTCTGTGTCTTACCCTCTTGCTTGAGGGTGTCAATGATGGCCTTCTGGACAGCAGTCAGGTCGGCAGTCTTACCCATGATTGCGGTTTTGAGTAATGAACCAGGCTGGGAGTTTTTAAAAGCCTCAGGAATCTTTTGCAGGTGTTTAGAGTTAATTAGTTGATTCAGATGATTAGGTTAATAGCTCGTTTAGAGAACCTTTTCATGATATGCTAATTTTTTGAGATGGGAATTTTGGGTTTTCATGAGCTGTATGCCAAAATCATCAATATTAAAACAATAAAAGGCTTGAACTACTTCAGTTGTGTGTAATGAATCTAAAATATATGAAAGTCTAATGTTTAGCAGTACATTACAGAAAATAATGAACTTTATCACAATATGCAATTTTTTTGAGAAGGACCTGTACATCATGAAACTTTTACATACCGGCACACTTACAAATGTACATCATGAAACTTTTTTACATACCGGCACACTTACAAATGTACATCATGAAACTTTTACATACCGGCACACTTGCAAATGTACATCATGAAACTTTTACATACCGGCGCACTTACTAAAGTACACCATGAAACTTTTACATTGCAATTTGCATATTCCGTCTTGAGAAGTGTATTTGTCTAATCAGAACAGCTGTAGCCTATGCAGAATACCTCCTCTTTTTTCCCCCTCCACTGTGTGCAGGTGATCATGAAATGGGAACATTGAAATCAAAACCAACCTCCCATCGGCAGTTGTGATGTGAAGATTGTTTTACTGAATTTCTACCATTTGAATCTGAAGCATTTCTTGTTTAAGATGGCCGCTAGGTGATGACTCATTGTTATAGCCACATGGCAGCTCTTGTACGGCTCAGCGTACCAGCTCATCATTGTGGAGTTTCCTGTAGCTATGGAAAGCCCAGATCACTTCTCCATAGCCAATCACAACTGGGACTGCTGATTTGTAGGACAATGGATTGCTACAGAAGTACCAGACAATGCTGATTGAAGGACAATGGACACTGAAACCTGATTACAGAAGCTAAGTCTACTGTTATACATATATAGATAGATAGATAGATAGATAGATAGATAGATAGATAGATAGATAGATAGATAGATAGATAGATAGATTTATATATATATTTATATATTATGTTTATCTGTAACGTATGCACTATGATTTCCCGGACGAGCCCCCACTTATATTGCAATCCCTCCTCAAAGGACTGCAATATTGTAACTTTTCTTTTGCTAGCAATGATTTTGAGGAAACCAGCAGTTTTGGGACAAGAAAATCACAGAAATGTGATTTTAATCAGGGAAACAGACAATTTACAAAAGGGTAAATACAAAACATACAAATACATACATTCAGGCTAAATCGCACTACGGATATATATATTTGTTGTACGATTTAGCCTGAATGCATGTATTTGTATGTTTTGTATTTACCCTTTTGTAAATTGTCTGTTCGCCTGATTAAAATCACATTACTGTGATTTTCTTGCCCCAAAACTGCTGGTTTCCTCAAAATCATTGCTAGCAAAAGAAAAGTTAAAATATTGCAGTCCTTTGAGGAGGGATAGCAATATAAGTGGGGGCTCGTCTGGGAAATCATAGAGCATATTTTTTTTTTTTTAATCAAACAGTAGACTTAGCTTGTGTAATCAGGTTTCAGTGTCCATTGTCCTTCAATCAGAATTGTTTGATACTCCTGTAGCAATCCATTGTCCTTCAATCAGCAGTCCCAGAGAGAGAGACCATTGTCCTCATCGCATGGCCATCAGCAGAAAAGAGACCCAGAGACAATGCTCAGAGCCTTATATTTCTTCCACAGTCCCACCCCTTCCCTACTTGTGATTGGCTAGAAAGAGGTCATCTGGGCTTCCCATAGCTACAGGAAACTCCACAATGATGAGCTGTACACTGGTACGCTGAGCTGTACAAGAGCTGCCATGTGGCTATAACAATGAGTCATCAGCTAGCGGCCATCTTAAACAAGAAATGCTTCAGATTCAAACGGTAGAAATTCAGTAAAACAATCTTCGCATCACAGCAGTACAAGGCATGTCACTCGGTAGTGATTGAGGTCCGATCCCTCAGGCGACATTGCAGGGTCAAGACTGTGCAGATATGTCGCTAGCTTACAGAGTGGCATGTGAGTGACATCATGGGGCGGGGTGAGTGGAGTAAACCAAGCTCTTGGCCTGCACTCAGCTGAGTCTATCCACTGATCAGATCTCTGCCTGAGGGAGCGTTGGGGGCACCGGGGCCACTCCTAAATTAATCTAGAGACTTCTAATGTCCTCGACCCCACCCCTGCTTGTTGGGACCACCTTCTTCTTTGCAGCTGCACTCCCGTCTATGTAGGAGCATGGCTGCACTGAGCTTACGCGAGTCTTGTCTGCGCAGTAGCACAAAGCAACTCATGTATGGAGAAAAAAAACATGCACAAATGGCTCTGTGGTACTGTGGAGGCACAGACGAGACTCACTCAGAGGCAGTAGAAAAGCAAATCCAACAGACTCTTGTTGGATTTGCTTAGAGGGTCCCAGCTGGATCGGTGGGGTCGAGGACAATGAGGGAAACCTCAGGACTATCAAGAGGCTTTCGTCTTCTAAGGTAAATAGTTAACTCTTATCCAAATTTTCACTTCAGGTTCACTTTAATAACTGATTCAAACATGTCACGAGGTGCATGTGATGATGCTACTTACGATAGGGTGATGCATCACAAACACTGTCTTTTCTGAAGGGTGTTGAGACCTACTGCCATAGAGAATGTCAATATTGTTCTTCCATATTTTGAGTGCATAGCTTTTCTGGCAGAGACAAATGATACTCAGATCATACTTGCATGCCCAGCTGCCACAGGATGTCTGTACCCAGCGCTAAGGTACAGGTCTCTGGTTCATTATGTTATGTAGAACAACGTAGATGATCTTTCAGCATGTTGCTGTGCTGAAGAATGTATTCTTTTTAGCAAGCATTCCCTTGTATGTTGCATGACTAAGCTTTCTGTAGAACCCTTTATTTATTAAAGTGGTGTAAAATTGTCAGTGGTTTGTGAAAATATGCAGTGCGGATTATATTTTCTTATAAAATCTGAAAGGAAAAGTCCCCAGACATTACTTGGATCTTTTCATTAGAAGCTTGGCAACCAAAATCAAAACCAAACTAAACAAGGCTGATTCATTGTTTGAAAACTGAATTGGAAGGCCAGCTTAAAATCCCATATTTGGTCATGAATACCAAGTTTTATATGTCCTGAGTGAGGAAAAACCTTTCCCAGTGGAAATCTGCCATCCATCCATTTCATTGTGGCTTTTGTGTTACAATGAGGTGTGTAGGCAGTGTACTGTATGTGTTCCTGGGACCAGGAGGCCAGGAAATCCTAGCAGGTTCCATGTGTCCATAGATGCTTATTCAGATTTAGTGACCAGAATATTAGGCCTTTTTGGCATTTAGATTCAGTTAACTGCATGAATTGTATTCATGTGTGTCTAAAAATGAAAGTTGTAATTTTTTTGGTAGTACTTAAAAATGAGTCCAAAGAAAGCTTTCAGCATATTCCTTCTAATTCTTCGGAATGCTTATTTATTTTATATTATATGTGTACAATTTCAATTTAACTCTTAGAATGACCATGTGCTTAGCATTCACGTTGGTTGATAAAACTCTTATCTGGTAAGGATTATTTCAGTTTTCTTACCTTTTTAGTTATTTGAACATTGGGCAGTCTATTGAGAAATTGGAAACTCTGGTGGGAAATTCAAAAATACTTTTGCCAGGGTTACTATTACTACTGCAGTAGTAAAGTATAGGGATCCCTGGCATAAAGCATTTTTGGCTCGACATCTGAATCAGGTAACATGGCCATTGGCACTCGGTTGTTAACTTGGATGCTTCGGTTTAGTTTTCTGCGGCTTCTGGAGTCCGAATCCAAGATATTTGTATAGCATTTTTCTCCTGTCGGACTCAGTGTTCAAGAGGCAACCACTAGGATGCGCTCAGTAAGGCAGTAGAAGTGTTAGGGAGTGTTGCCCAGGGACTTCTGTACCCACGTTGTGATTTTTCATTAAAATTTTTTTTTTTTTTTTTAAATCTCGCGACATGGGTATGTGTGCATAATTACATGAATGACCTTTTGTAAAGGTCTGTCACGGCGGATCAGATCTTTAAAGTGGATCCGAGAGGAACTTTTACTCATTGCATAATTGTGTTCCTTTCCTATTGTTTATAGGGCATTCCTCAAGCCAAATACTTTTTTTTTGTTTTAATACTCTAATTCCCTATAAACTAAACAAGCCTCGCCCACAGTTTTTCAGAGAGCCTTGGCAGTACCAAGGGCTCATGGGAGCTCAGTCTGGGCAGGAGAAGGGGGAGGTATTACTAGCCAGAGATTTCAGAGGCAGAGGGGAGTAAGGAGGATAAGGGTTTTTTTCACAGAATATGTAGATAAGCTTGCCTGTTTGTAATGTTTACAAACAACATGGCTGCTGTCATTGTATCACAGGAAGAAATAATCATTCTATTGAAGCTGTTTGCAGCTAGATTTGTTGTGTAAACTATCTAAACTTTAGATAAGATATATAGACAAGTTACTCTCAGATCCGCTTTAAGATCCCCGCCGACTCCCGCGCAAAGTGCCGCGATCGTTTGAACTCTCATTTACACCCGTCGTGTGACGTCGCATGTTCCTGTGGGTAGGAAGATGGATCCAGGAAAGCTGGTTCGTTGAATTGTGTAGCTGTGGGTTCCCCCATCCATCTCCAGGTTAGTAAGGGCCTGGACATCTTCCACAGTGCTTTATAGGATGGATGGATATTTGTCACTTACTAGCTGCTTGCAGTCTAATCCCTACCATAGTCCTATATCCATCACAGTCTAGGTCCAATTTAGGGGGAAGCCAATTAACGTATCTGTGTGTTTTTGAGATGTGGGAGGAAAATGGAGTGCCTGGAGGAGACTCACGCATATAGGGAGACCATACAAACTCCTTGCAGATAGTGCCCTGACTGGGATTGGAACCAGGGACTTGGTGCTGCAAGGCGAAAGTGCTATCCACCTTTTAGTCCTCTTTTCTCTGCTGTAACCTATTGGTACGTTTACAAGTAAAAACTGATGATTTCCTGTTCTAGAATGGTACTGATAGTTTGTTAGTTTGAGTTAGAATTCCAGCTAGGCTAATGCAAAACTTTAACTTTATTCCTTATGCATTGAGATGTATATATTTCCTTTTGTGTTCAGATTACTGCCTTCTTACATAACTAAATTCCGGTTCAGTTAATCAATAAATGACTGTAACTGCAAAAGCATCCTCACACCTTATTATGGCTTACTTACTGTATCAATCGGTTTTTGTTTTCTACCAGACATAACTGACCAGTCTAGTAACTGTGCTAATCTTTTTTTTTTTTTTTTTTTTTTTTTTTTTTTTGACATATGAACAATCCTTACAAGTTCAATATGAAAGAGAGCAGGAAATAGCACAAGTACAAATATAAAACATTCCATGAGGAAAAATATCAGAAGAATTTCTATATTTATGTATCTTAAGCTAAAGAAGTATTCCCCATGCCTAAAGAGTTCTCAAACCCATAGTAAGGACAAAAATGTAAACTAAAATCTATAAAAACAAACACAACTAAAATAACCACATGCAGGCTTTCATACAAATCCCCTCCCTTTCTGCAATAACCCTCACCCTCCAATCACATAATACTTCCCACAATCAGATCTCTAACTTGCCCAGGAACAAGATTTTTTCTTTTCAAATACCATTCTGTGTTCCATCAAACAGACAATCTGATCCCTATCATACGTCTTTTCAATGAAGATCTGCCATGTCTTAAAAACATGCTCGTAGATTTGGATTTGTGCCTCTCCACGTTCAAGCATTCCAACTGAAGAAGAGGCCTCAACACCTCCCCAAAATCCTGCAAGGAAGGGGAAGAGGCATCCAACTACCGTTTCATCACCACTTTTTTGGCAGCTAACAGGACCATGTACTCAAATTTAGTGAACCAGCAGCATCTCCAACGCTGGATTCCAAACTGTGGAACAAGCAATAGAGAACATTGACTTCTCTTTTATGACCTGTAATAGAATTTGACAGAGAGGGAGAGAGAGAGTCGCTTCCCAAAAGAACAGAATAGAGGTACAATACCACAGCATATGATTCAAGTTGGGGGTGAGATCATGACATTTCTGGCAGCCCACCAAAACGCCCCCCCATGCTTACAGTGTACTGGCCTATAATAGGAATAAAGGCTCTGTAAGCTATTTTGAGATGCATTTCCTTCCAGTCCTCTCCCAATATTACTTTTCAAACGGCTATTTACCCCTTCTTAATAAAGTCAGTAATGTCATCTATGGAGACCTCCGCCACTTCTGCCCGTTTCTGAAAGTGTTGGGAAAAACCTTTGTTACATTTTTGGGTTTCTCGTATAAAAAGAAAAAGAAGAAAAAAAAAAAGAGCAAAGCCATGATAAGGATTGTTTACCTTTAGGATTACATAGAAGATCATCAAATCTGGGAATTGATGCTATTCGTCCATTTGTTCCAAGGGTTCCCAACATATAGCTCCTCACTTGATTTAAATAATAAATATGTGCTGGGGAGACCTTGGAAACAGCCTGATCGAAAGAAATCAAAATACCTTCGACATCAAATAACACACTCAACTGTCTTATTCCTAAGGAAGCCCAAGTAATATATACATCTCATGCATGTTCCCCGCTGTAAAAGCAGGATTTCCCACAAATTGTGTCATCTTTGAAAGAGATCCAGTGAGTCCATATTTTTTCTTAACCTCCTGCTACGTAACAAGATTATCCCTAAGGAGAAGATTATTCTTCAACCGTGAAGGCAGTAGTCGAAATGGGGTATGCAGGACACCCAGAAAAGAGTATGGAGATATCAGTGCCTTGTCCACATTAATAGAAGTATAAAAATTGGTCTCCCAAATCCAGTCCCTGACGTGATTAAAGATTGCCGCTAAGTTATAACTCCTTAAATCCGGGAAGTTAAGTCCCAACTGGCCAATAGTAGTCTTAAAACCACTTAACAACCGCCTAACGCCGATAGGCGTCAGCAGGTCGAAGTCGTGTTACCATGGAAACGGCCACTCGTTCGAGGGTGTCTCTGTGAACAGTCTGCGAGCCGCCGATGGCGGCTCGCAGGCTAAATGTAAGCACGCGGGGAAGAAATCCCCGCTGTTTACGTCATATGGCGCTGCTGCGCAGTGGCGCCGTAAAGGAGATCGGCGATCCCCGGCCTCTGATTGGCAGGAGATCGCCGGCATCTGATAGGCTGAAGCCTATTCTAGACGGCCCAGGACGGATATCCGTCCTGCGCAGCCCATAGCCTGCAGGAGAAGCAGGTAAGGGCAGAGAGGGCGGAAATAGGTGCGGAGGGGGGCTTTGAGGAGCCCCCCCCGCTACGCAGAAATAGCCGGCGGTGATCAGACCCCCCCCCCCAGCAGGACATCCCCCAGTGGGGAAAAAAGGGGGGGGAAGTCTGGTCGCCCTGGCTCAATCCTGATTGGTGCTGTGGGCTGGAGAGCCCACGCAGCACCGATCATAGCAAAATTAAGTGGTTAAGCTTTTGTAAAGCGATGATTTTTTTTGTTTTTTTTAGATTTTCAAATTAATTATGTGAATGCAGACTCGAGCAGTTTTACATCTTTATGTGTTAATAAAATAGGCAAAGTCTGCAAAGGATAGAGTAACCTACCAAAGCTAAACATTTTGATAAGCTGTATCCGTTGCATCAGGTGAGAAATTAATTCCATACAACTGGCCAATTTGACTGGGTATTTTAATACCTACATTATATAGGAATTCCTGTATTTTATTGCTAGGGAATCTAACCAGAGGTGGGTTTCATGTGCCAGTTTCTTTGATTAAAAATAACAGTTCACTTTTAGAGTAATTTATGGCAAAACGCGAAGAGGCCCCAAAAAGTTGAATATGCGCTATGAGTTTGCTTAGATTTCTTTCTGGGTTTGCCATAAAAATTAGCACATCTGCAAAAAGTGTTGAAAATGTTTTTCCTATCTTCTAGCTCAGAGGTGCCCACACTTTTTTGGCTTGTGAGCTACTTTAAAAAATTAACAAGTCAAAATGATCTACCTATGTACAATTTTAGGAGCACACTTGTATATACAGAATGGAAAATGTAGAGGGTTTGGGATCTACCATGAAGCCCTTCGCGATCTACCAGTAGATCGCGATCTACCTAATGGGTACCCCTGTTCTAGCTGAATGCCCTCAAATATGTTATTCTGAAGAAAAGATCTTGACAGTGGTTCTAAGGCAAGATTAAATAGGAGAGGAGACGGGACATCCCTGTCTCACCCCTTTTATAAATAAAAAAGTTGGCTTATCCCTCCCGATAGAGAAATCTGTGCCCTCGGGTGAGTATGCATGAGTCCAATATAAGAAAGTTTCCGGAGAAACCAAACACCTTTAAAACTCTCATCAGCCAGGACCATTCCACACTGTCGAAGGCCTTCTCTGCATCCAACGCCAAGAAGGCCTCCGACAGCGCTCCCGGAGACCACAGCCTACAATGTTCCAGCACCGCCAAGGTATTCTAATATTAATTACAGCACTTCTACCCATCACAAATCCTACCTGGGAAGAATCTGAACAGAGGTGCCAAAAGGATAAAAAAGGCTACAAATGTTAAAATTTCTAGGGATGCTGTGGTGGACTTACCTCCTTAAAGCAGACACAAGCTGTCAGTTTCAAAAACACAAATTTATTGACATACTCCAAAAACAATGTTGCAATGCGCTTCACAGGCGTTAACTTGCTTCATCAGGGAGAAAATGAGGAGTAAGTAACAGTCACAGGTCAGGATAGCATCAAGCGCCTCTCATGCCGGGTAGGAATTGAGCTAGCCTATCCACAAGAATCTTTGACAGTAATTTAACTGTCCTACTCTGGGTAGAGGCGTATTCTATCTTGGGAGGCCTGCAGGTCATTGCATGTTCTTCAGGGATGTCTGAGACTTTCTGTACAGGTGAATCTGCACCCATTCTGGCCTTGGGGCAATACTGCACAACACTAATGGAACAGAACAGGTGACTAATATAGAAGGAGCTGCACCTGCTATTAAAGATTCAAAAAATATTATTTTTCCACAAATTCACATAATGAACAGAAAAATGTGAGAAGAACAAAGTTTGAAAAGAATATCAAGAGACATTTTATGAACTGTGGTATTGGCATGAAAAACGTTTCTAAGATTGTAAATGACTGTAAGTGCTAACTGAACATAAATTAAAATACACCAACACTACACATTGTACTTATACACCTCAAAGAAACTAGCATATAAATCATCGCTGAGTTTAGTCAAAAAGTATACAGTGCAACATTTGCTGCTTTTTCTAGTATTTTCCTGCAGAATTCTTTTTTCTTTATATGTAAATAAGGCTGAAAATCCTGTTCTGGCATTTAATGTGAACTACTCCTTGAGTTGTGATAAGGTGGCCAGCAGCGAAACTGCACAAAACGTTGCAGGGAAATTTGTACACACCATAGGCTGTAATGTGAATTATGGCTTTAGCAGGGCACAAACAGTCATTTGGGCGCCCTCCAAAGACAGAACCCAAATTCTTTTCAAAACGGCGTAATTTGGCTGCCAGCAATAGCTATTCAATTGATAGAATTGCATACCTATGGTAGAGCAGTGCTGGTGCTGGAACCCGTAGCAGCGATAATCCAACAGTCAAGAGGGATCCGCTCACAGTCTTCAAGGAACAACATATGTTGTCTGATTATGCCTCAATAAAGGGGACCTGATTGGCCCCGAAATGATCGTCGGCTGAGACGATTTGGTGTGTATTATATGGGTGCATTGGAACAATAAAAGCACATTGTTCCTTGAAGACTGTGCGGATCCCTCTTTTGACTGTTGCCAGCAATAGCTGGCGCCCCGAATTACATCTTACCCACTGAGTCCATGGCGGCCTGGAGGGGGGAATAGTAATTAATGCCACAGGGACTTTTGCAGGAGCAGGGTGAGACATTTTTTTAGCTTCACCCTGCACCCAAATTTGCACCAGCTTTGCATGTATGCAGCCAGCAGAACTACAGACTGACATCCACATGAATCGAAAGTGAAATAAAGGCATTCCTTGTTTAACTTACCTGGCACTTCTTCCAGTCCCCATAGTCATCCAGGTCCTTCATCTTTTTGCACTCAGCAGCTGTGCCCTTCTGAAAGCTGCATTCACAGCCCCGAGCCACATGATTCTGGATCGCGCTCCCGTGGATGGGAGCAATTTGTGCTTGTGCAGTTGCTATTTTTTGCAATAAATATGGTAATAAATTGCAGCTAAAACACATTTTAAAACCGTTTTCTACAGTAAGCTGCACACACAGTGATAAATCCATCTGTTCCATTCAGGAAGGTTCAGCACAAGCATGCCACACAATGAGCTTTATTCACAAAAGGGTGCGAAGTGTTAGCACGCCTGTGAAAAGCCCGTTAGCACCCCTAAAGAGACTTTGCGCGCATTAATATGCGCACAAAAAGTTTGCATGCACAAAGTTTAGCGCTGCGTGGTGCGTGCGAAATGTTGCACCGGGCGCGACTGTAACGTTGCACCGGGTGCCCCTAAAACGTTGCACCGGGTGCACCCAAATCTTCGCACCGTGCGACGTTTCGGGCGCACCCGGTGCAAAGTTTTAGGGGCACCCGGTGCGAGGTTATAGTCGCACTCGGTGTGACGTTTTGCGCGCATCGCGGTGCGATCAATAAAAGCTTTGGGCATGCTAACTGCTTAGCACCCTAGTAAGCATGCTCAAAGCTTTTAGGTGTGCTTAGTTAGCACCCTTCTGTGAATCGAGCTCAATGTCTGTACTCTTCGGACTTCGGACACTCTTCTGTACTCTTCAAAAAGGTCACTTCAGCAAGTTGTGATCCTTCCTTTAGTGATTCCTGGGGGCACAATGGTCACTATACCTTTTATACAGTGTTGTTTGAGAACCCTTTAATACAATATTCTATATTATCACATGAACGTGACCTAAAAACTAAACCTAGATGAAGAAAATCTAGGTGAACAAATAAAACAAAGTATTATTATTAATCATAATCATTTGAATTTATTGGAAAAAATACCCAGTACCATCTTTGTGTAGCAAAAGAAAGTGAATTTTGCACTGTTTTAGGTTTTACTCCCTGTTCAGCAATAACTGGCATTTAAAGGGAATCTGAAGTAAAAATACACTTATAAGATAATGAATTGTATGTGTAGTACAGCTAAGAAATAGAACATTAGTAGTAAAGAAAAGATTCTCATTTTTTCCAGTACAGGAAGAGTTAAACTTTTTATCTATGCAAAAGAGCTGAGACATTGCTGTTTTCTGAAGCACTTACGTCCGTGTATGCTGCGCGGTGCCATTGTGTGCTGGGCTGTGGCTGTGGAGCATAAACTCCCATCAACCATTCACATAAACATATCTGAATGTGTGAGCTATCTACTAACCCTTGTTGATCAATTTTGTGTGTGAATCTGAACTAATATAGAAGAGGGTTCTGTCCTATAATGAAGGGGTAAGAGGAATTCTCAATTAGATCATTTGTATGACCTTCATGTACAAAAGCCTAAAGTCGGATTTCTATAATTATTATTCACAGCAGTCTAGCTGGATGCCCTGGCAATCCTGTTAGGCCCTGTTTGGATGTAGACATTTCCACCCTTTAGGCTTTTTCATTTGTACTGTAAAGTGCACTGCAGAGGCAGCAGTTATCCTGTCATTTAGTCTTCCCAACACACTTTCTGATATGGACAAGCTAAAAGCTAAACCATCCCCTAACCTTGCAACATACATAGGTATTTAGAAAATTGTTCCTCATCTTGATGATTTAATATGCCATAATACATTTCATTAGGCAATTAATAGAGCATAGAAGATGATCTGGAAAACCTCCCCTGATTGCAAATTTTTGTGTGTGGAGCGTCTCTGAAAATGACTGTTTGTCAAAAATATTACATAAATAAACCATGTTTGAATTTATAGCTAATGGAGCTCGGAAATCCATCCATACCTGAGAGGATTCACTTCCAAATCATTTTATGCCTTTTTCTACAAGCTTTTTTTCTTATCTCTCCTTTAGCCTCGGCATAGTTATCTACTAAAGCGTTTGTGGTTCTTTCTCACTTTAAAGGCTGCCATACACTGGTTGATTGCCACCAGATCGACTAGCAGATAGATTGCTCTCTGATTGAATCTGATCAGAGAGGGATCTATTGGCTGCCCATACACTGCACACAGATTTTCACAACCTGTGGAACTGCCGCTGCCGCCTGCTTGCTGCCCCCAGGCCTTCCTCCTTTCTGGCTTCCCCGGCCAGCAGCAATGATATTACCTGTCCAGCTGGCGCGAGTCCCCGGGTCCATGTTGTCCCTTCTTCCAGCGTCCTCCCCTGTCTCCTCTTCACGTCCTGTGCCAAGTGGAAGTTCAAACAGTAGAGGGCGCTCTACTGTTTCAACTTTGCCTTCTCACAGGATGGCACAGGAAGTAAAGAGGGGATGGAGAAGAAGGCCAGCCGGAAGAAAAGACAGAACGGACCCGGGGACTCGCTCCGGCGGACAGGTAATATAACTGCTGCGTTGATCATCACTGAATCGAACGACGCGCTCAAACAAAATTTTCCGCCTGGACATAATGACTGAATTGACCGACGGTCAACATTTGCGTCAACGATTTCACAGCAGATTCGATCATAGTGATCGAATCTGCTGTACATCGACGGGAAATTGACATAGTGTATAGTTACCTTAAGATTCTCTATATTATTAGTTTTAGCTGTAGTAGGACTGGCTGTGTTCAGTCAGCTGCATCCAATTATAGCTGAGTACAAAAAAAATGTTGGTTTTGAACAATTTTGCTTCTTCTTATAAATGAAGTAATTAAAAACTGTTCTATCTCTCTGTTGTTGCATATTTCATAACAAACTCAAACCATTCAGCTTGGAACATGCATTAACAGGGTAATTAGGTAGAAATGATTTACTTTTTCATACCAATGTATCAGTCTGAAACGGTTAGTCATTTTAGGTGCTTTTGCCAAGTGTGTACAGAGGTCCCCAGGCAGCGTACCTATGAAAAAGCCGCCGGGAGACTTGGGTGCAGGATATAGCCGGTATATGGCTACCTCTGCTCCTGCACAAGTCCCGGCGGCGTTAATTACTTACTATTCCCCCTCCAGGTTGACGTGGATGGTAGGGAAATGCGTAATTCGGCTTCCAGCGTTCGCTGGCGGCCGAATTACAGTGTTTTAAAAAGTAAATTCAGCGCCAAAATTACTCATTGTGCGCCGCTATAGCCGTAATTCCTATTACTGTCTATGGTGGCGCCGGCTGCGCCCAAACCTCCTGCACTGGATTTCTAGTGTTCGCCCCAGACATTAGCAGACACTGTGTAGGTCCTCCGGCATGCAGGAAAGCTATGCTTTTTATAACTGAACTAGACCTAAGCCCGCCCATTTAAAAATGGGCGCTAGGGCTCGGCCATGACGCTCCCTCACTCCCACCTTACCCATGCTGCAACTGCCTCCCCCGCCAACGCACACAGCTGTCCACCCCTGCACTCGTCTTCCTGTTGTTCCAATTTCCGCGCACGTGTGCTGGCCCAAAAGCACGGACACAGGAGGATGCCGGGACACAGGGAAATTATTATATAGCATGTTATCAAAAATTATTTTTCCATTTCAGTTTTTACTCTGCTGTCCATGACTGGTCAATCAAATAACATTATTTTCCAAATATGAAATCTTTACGCTTCTATACTGGGTATCAAATACAGACAGCACAGTGGATGCCCTGGTAGGCCTCTCTCCCTGCATGTGAAATTGGTTGCAACCTGCTAATTGCATTAGAACTTTGAAGGAGCATCAGCTTGTCTAATCAGAAACCTGGCACACCCAATTGCTCAGTGTCTGGGAGAAATGCTGGGGTATTTATGCGGCCATGTCTGCAGATACATCCAAGATAACAATGTGAAATAATAGGTGAATGCTTGTTGGTAATATAATGATCTGAGGGGACAGCTTCTTCTTTTTGTTTGTTTGTGATATTAAAAGCTCTTGCTAATGTAATGCTATGTGTGTTCTCCCCTGAGTGACGTGATTTTATAAAACAAAATTACGCATAGCTTTACATTAGCAAGAGCTTTTCAAATCAATTAAAAAGCGCTGGTATTGTAAACCAACCCTAAGGACTACAACTCATTGTGGCTTTATAGATAAACATCCCACCATCATAGGTCTATACTAGACCAACTTCACATTTACTTTGCGCCTCTAGTAATACTCAAATCATGTATTGGGTCACCCATGACATGACAGTATCTTTATATATCAGCACTGTGGTGCAGTGGTTAGCACTCTTCTTGCCTTGCAGCTGGGTCCCCGGGTTCGGATCCCAGACGGGGTACTATCTGCATGGTGTTTTTATGTATGGGTTTCCTCCATGCACTCCCACATACCAAAAACATATGACTATGGTAGGGATTAGATTGTGAGATCCTCTGAGAGCCAGTTAGTGACAAGACTATACAGTATATACTCTGCAAAGCGGTGCAGAAGATGTTGGCGCTATATAAATGGTAAATAATAATAATTTATGAAGTTTTACTTCTCTAATGTCACTTCTGCCTTCTAACAGTGCTGTTCTTTTGTGGCATATAGATACTCTGCGGGAAATCATACATTTGTTTAAATTCATTTTTTTACATATAATCCACAATTTCAAAATCCGTAAGGAGGAAAAGCAGATGATATCCTCAGTTCTGTGACTTCTCAGCTAATCTTTCCTTGTGCTTCTAACCAGGCCCACATTCACAAAACAATCTGTCGTCTTTTTTTATTGGCTGGTTGACAGCTAGAGTTAAGTCGTTGCCAAATATAACCTGCCATTTTCAAAACCTATCTAATATGTTTACGTTGTAAGTGCACTCTACAGAATCCAAATATTTTTTCATGGCTGTGGGCTTTCTGGTATGTGTTGAGTGGTGAAACACAGATGTTTTTAAGAAAATGTAAGTTGAGTAGGGTTAAGGCTTTCGCCTAATTAAATTTAGCCTCTTGGAAGGTTTTCCTTAAATCTCAAATTGCCTGTATATGTGTGTGTATATGTTTGTGTGTGCATATAAATATACATTTATAGACAGATACAGTTGTGTTCAAAATTATTCAACCCCCACTGAAATTCAGTGTTTTGGCCAGTTTGACATTGATTTTGATCATTTCAGTCATCTTGTTTACAATAAAATCAGAGGCACTTGTAAGTCAGACAAATATAACATAACATTTATAATGAAATATCCACAAATGTCTTTTCTGTGCTCACATCATTATCAGTTTTATTCAACCCCCAAGTGACATTCATTCTTAGTACTTAATACAACATCCTTTTCCAGCTATAACCGCTTTTAAACGTGAAGCATAGCTTGACACATTCTTCATGGGCAAAAGCCTCCAGTTCAGTCACATTCTTAGGTTTGCGCGCTGCAACTGCTTTCTTTAAGTCCCACCAGAGGTTCTCAATCGGATTTAAGTCTGGTGACTGCGATGGCCACTTCAAAATGTTCCAGCCTTTAATCTGCAACCATGCTCTAGTGCAGGGATCCCCAACCTTTTCCGGCCCGGGGACCGCTTTCTGACCACATTTTTCTCCGGGCACCGGGGGTGGGTGGGGGGTGGTTGGATGGCGGTGGGAGGATGTGGGTGGTGTGCGGCCTAGTGGACAGTGTTGTGCGCAGCGGGTTATGGGGGGGGATTAGGTGCGGCAGCATGACTAGTATAGTTGCCCCAGTATAGGGAGTTTAGTTGCCCCAGTATGGCTAGTATAGTAGTATAGTTACCCCAGTATAGTGCCCCAGTATAGCTAGTATAGTGCCCAGCATGGCTAGTATAGTGCCCAGCATGGCTAGTAAAGTGCCCAGTATAGGTAGGTAGTGGCCCAGTATAGCTAGTATAGTGCCCCAGTATGGCTAGTATAGTGCCCCAGCATGGCTAGTATAGTGCCCCAGCATGGCTAGTATAGTGCCCCAGCATGGCTAGTATAGTGCCCCAGCATGGCTAGTATAGTGCCCCAGGATGGCTAGTATAGTGCCCCAGGATGGCTAGTATAGTGCCCCAGGATGGCTAGTATAGTGCCCAGCATGGCTAGTATAGTGCCCAGCATGGCTAGTATAGTGCCCCAGTATAGCTAGTATAGTGCCCAGCATGGCTAGTATAGTGCCCCAGTATAGCTAGTATAGTGCCCCAGTATAGGGAGGTGGTGCCCCCGCGGCCACCGCTTCTGTTATCTTATGAGCGGGCGGCCGCTTCCCGGATTCCCCCAGGCGCCGCTCTCCTTCAGTATCTCCGATAACAGTAGCACGTCTTGTGGAGGCGGGAAGGAGGTGGGGCAGCGGCTTCCTGTAGCGGCGATATGCTACGCCGCTACCATGGCAACCGCTGCCCCGCCTCCTTCCCTCCTCCGCAAGACGCGCTGCTGTTATCGGAGATACTGAAGGAGAGCGGCGCCTGGGGGAATCCGTAAGCGGCCGCCCGCTCATAAGGCAACAGGAGCGGCGGCCGCGGGGGAGAGGGGGAGATGACAGACCCGCCGTGGCCCAGCTGGAAACTGCCAACGGACCAGCAGTGGGCCGCGGCCCGGTGGTTGGGGACCCCTGCTCTAGTGGACTTGGAGGTATACTTAGGATCATTGTCCTGTCGAAAGGTCCAACGTCTCCCAAGCCTCAGGTTTGTGATGGACTGCATCACATTTTCATCCAATAATCTCCTGGTACTGAAGAGAATTCATGGTACCTTGCACATGCTGAAGCTTCCCTGTACCTGCAGAAGCAAAACAGCCCCAAAGCATGATTGACCCCCCGCCATGCTTCACACTAGGCAAGGTGTTCTTTTCTTCATAGGCCTTGTTCTTCCTTCTACAAACATAGCGTTGATCCATGGGCCCAAACAGTTCTAATTTTGTTTCATCAGTCCACAGAACACTATCCCAAAACTTTTGTGGTTTGTCCACATGACTTTTGGCATACTGCAGTTGACTCTTATTCTTTGGAGACAGCAAGGGGGTGCGCCTGGGATTTCTGGCATGGAGGCCTTCATTACGCAGTGTGTGCCTTATTGTCTGAGCTGAAACTTCAGTACCCGCATCTGACAAATCTTTTTTTCAGTTCCTCAGCAGTCACACGGGGACTTTTCTCCACTTTGCGCTTCAGGTAGCGCACAGCAGTTGAAGTCAGCATCTTCTTTCTGCCACGACCATGTAGCATTTCAACAGTGCCCTTTGCCTTGAATTTGCGAATGATGCTTCCTATGGTGTCTCTTGGTATGTTTAACATTTTTGCAATCTTCTTATAGCCATTGCCCTTCCTATGAAGAGAAATCACCTCTTCTCTTGTCTTCCTGGACCATTCTCTTGACTTCACCATGTTTGTAAACACACTAGTAAATGTCTAGAAGGAGCTGAGTATCACAGTAATTTTAAATCTGCCTAATTGGTGCTTATTATGCTTGATTGCTACTCGTTAACATCCACAGGTGTTTTCAATACCTGATCGAAAACACTTAAAGACTACCACTCTTAAGAACAGAGGTTCATTCAAGGGGTTGAATATTTGTGTCAATGAAGAAATCACAAAAAAAAACCATTTAATACTGTATTACAAAAACAATTGATGTAATTTTAGTTGCAAAAAGTCCTTGTAAGATTTCATTCTGAACACAGATACAAATGTACACTAAATTCCCTAAGGCCTCGTTCACATCAGGGCCGTTTCTGTGCGCTTTCCACAGCGCACTGCCCTGTGCGTTCAGCAAGGTATTGATTTTTCCATGTAACTAAATGTAGCTGGTTCACATCTATGCGCTGCGCTGAGCAGCGTTACAGAAACGTAGTGTTGCAGGCATTTCTGTGCGTTGAGCTGTAAAGCGCACAGCAATGCAAGTGAATGGGTCCGCTTTTTTAGCGCATAGAAGCGCGTACAAGCGCATAGAAGCGCATGCGTTTTTTACCCCTAATTGGAGAAAAAAATACATTTACATACAAAAACAAAGTTTTATTGACAACTGCTGCTGCTACAGTAAACAAAACGTGCTTTAAAGAAGCGCAGCGCAACGCACAGAAACGCGGACTAAAGCGCGCACAAGCGCATGCGTTTTTTACCATGCGCTTTAACACGTTTTTCAGCGCAGCAGATGTGAACGAGGCCTAAATCCCTTAACAGCATTGGGGGTTGAATAATTTTGAACACAACTGTAGATAGATATACACTCACCTAAAGGATTATTAGGAACACCATACTAATACGGTGTTTGACCCCCTTTCGCCTTCAGAACTGCCTTAATTCTACGTGGCATTGATTCAACAAGGTGCTGAAAGCATTCTTTAGAAATGTTGGCCCATATTGATAGGATAGCATCTTGCAGTTGATGGAGATTTATGGGATGCACATCCAGGGCACGAAGCTCCCGTTCCATTACATCCCAAAGATGCTCTTAGGTTGAGATCTGGTGACTGTGGGGGCCATTTTAGTACAGTGAACTCATTGTCATGTTCAAGAAACCAATTTGAAATGATTTGAGCTTTGTGACATGGTGCATTATCCTGCTGGAAGTAGCCATCACAGCATGGGTACATGGTGGTCATGAAGGGATGGACATGGTCAGAAACAATGCTCAGGTTGCCCGCGGCATAAACTATGCCCAATTGGCACTAAGGGGCCTAAAGTGTGCCAAGAAAACATCCCCACACCATTACATCACCACCATCAGCCTGCACAGTGGTAACAAGGCATGATGGATCCATGTTCTCATTCTGTTTTCGCCAAATTCTGACTCTATTGAGATTCATCATACCAGGCAACATTTTTCCAGTCTTCAACTATCCAATTTTGGTGAGCTTGTGCAAATTGTAGCCTCTTTCTCCCATTTGTAGTGGAGATAAGTGGTACCCGGTGGGGTCTTCTGCTGTTGTAGCCCATCCGCCTCAAGGTTTTGCATGTTGTGGCTTCACAAATGCTTTGCTGCATACCTCGTTTGTAACAAGTGATTATTTCAGTCAACGTTACTCTTCTATCAGCTTGAATCAGTCGGCCCACTCTCCTCTGACCACTAGCATCAACAAGGAATTTTCGCCCACAGGATTGCCGCATACTGGATATTTTTCCCTTTTCACACCATTCTTTGTAAACCCTAGAAATGGTTGTGCGTGAAAATCCCAGTAACTGAGCAGATTGTGAAATACTCAGACCGGCCTGTCTGGCACCAACAACCATGCCACGCTCAAAATTGCTTAAATCACCTTTCTTTCCCATTCTGACATTCAGTTTGGAGTTCAGGAGATTGTCTTGACCAGGACCACACCCCTAAATGCATTGAAGCAACTGCCATGTGATAGGTTGATTGGACAGTTGCATTAATGAGAAATTGAACAGGTGTTCCTAATAATCCTTTAGGTGAGTGAAGATAGATGCATTTAGATGTTAGAGACCTTATCGAAGAAGTAATACCTATTTTTGCTACTGATATGAAGATAAAGGGTTATTCACTAAAGGGACACAGAGGTTCAGAATACCATTTTTTTTTCACTTGCTGAGTTCTGTCACGCCATTTTGTACAATAGAAAATGTGAGCAAACTTTTGTCAGAAATGTTAATGGAATCCACTTTTAAAGTGATCTACTTATAAAAAGGGATTTCCAATAATTTGAATCTATTCTCTAAAAATTATATTACATTGGCGTCTTACCTGGTTATTATAGATGTATCTTCTGTTATTTAACTTTGCAAACATTGTCAGCCTGAAAGCTTGTATTGAGACTTTATATTGTGTGGTTGGATCTCAGTGTTGCTGAAAGAATGTCTCTGTGACCTATTCTGCTTAGGAGCACGGAATGAACCATGTGTTATCACTGAGTGCGGGCTGGAGACAGGCACATTCTTCAGGGGCTGAAAGCCCAACAACCTGGAATGGAAAGATGTAAAATGAGCATATAGCACAAACTATGGCTCCTTAACCCATTGGCAGCTTCGATAGTTATGTTGTTTCAGATAAGTGCACTGCTTTTGACCTCAGTTGGCAGAACTCGTTGTGCTGTAAATTCTTGCAATGCTTTGATCTCTCTCTCTCTCTCTCTCTCGCTCTCTACTACCAGAAAATATAGAAAGCAGAAGTCCTCTATTGTCTTGCACTGCCCCATAGTGACAAGTGGCCATAAATACACATTACAGCAGTACTACTTAGAAGCAAGGAAATATAACAAGAAATTTGTATGGTTTGAAATTCTTTTTCATATGGTCTGTTTTTCAGACCAATAAGATGCACCTAGGTTTTAAGGACAAAAACCAAGGTTAAAAAAAAAAAATGCTAAACCTGGTGCATCCATGTTGCAAGGGCGTCTTGCGGATCTTCTCCCCTCAATCCCCCAATTATTATTTCCCCCTTGTGTACTTCTCTGTCCCTTCTGTGTCCTTCTATGCCCCCTATGTGACCTCCTGTTACTGGTCTGTCCCCATTTCCTTCTCTGTCCCCCGTGTCTCCTTTGTCCAGTGTCCTTTTTTTGTCCCATCTGTCCCCCTGTGGCCTCCTTTGCCCTCCACCAGTGTCGTTTTGTCCCCTGTTGTGTAGCCTTCTGTCCCCCGTTGCCCCCGCCCATTTGTTTCTGTCCCTCGTGTAGCCTTATATATACTTACTGAATGGCTTGACTGCTGCCAGCGCCTGGGTCCCGGGACAGGCGAGTTGAAACACCCACTGTACTTAAGGCTCTGCACAGACCTCCCGACATCTACTCTGAGTCATGCTCAAGATTTCCGCTCCTGGCTTCTTTTTTTTCCACACTGAGCCTGACTTGGGGTTACCAACAGGGAGGGTAATAGTCCAGCATGTTGGATCTTTAAAGTGAACCCGAGGTGAGTGATATGGAAGCTGCCATATTTCTTTTCTTTTAAGTAATACCAGTTGCTTGGCTGTCCTGCTGATCCTTTGTCTCTAATACTTTCAGCTATAGATCCTGAACAAGCATGCAACAGATCAGGTGGTTCTTGCAATATTGTCAGATCTGACAAGATTAGCTGCATGCTTGTTTCTCTTGTGATTCAGACAGTGGGACAGCCAAAGAGATCAGCAGGGCTGCCAGGCAACTGGTATTGTTTAAAAGGAAATTAATATGGCAACCTCCTTATACCTCTCACCTAGAGTTCACTTTAAGCGACAGTCAGTAGCTTCAGTGTCTACAGGTTTCTGCCTTACCCCGCCCATCGAAGCTGACCCATCATTTCAGATGCTGTTGTCCCTCCTCCCTTCTTCATAGGCACGTAATGCTGTAGTTTGGACTGTACATAAAGTCTTATACTAGCAGGTGACCCAAATTGAGGGCAAATGTACGCACCTTTAGTGGCTGGATAGTGTAGTGGTAGAATAGTGTAATGGTTAAGGGCTCGGCTCTTTCTATTCAGTAAGGAGTCTTTTTGGGCAAGACTCCCTAACACTGCTACTGTTTACTGAGCGTGCCCTAGTGGCTGCAGCTCAAGCGCTTTGAGTCAGCCAGGAGAAAAGCGTAATATAAAAGTTATTTGTCTTTAGATGGAAAATGCAGCAGTTACACTGATTAGGGCCTCGTTCACATTACACGCTGCTGTCCATATTTCGGCAACGTGTGCGGAAGGCAGAAACGCACGACATCAGAAGTGCATAGACTGCACTGTCTGATGTTCACACAGCATGCATTGCGGACTAGTGCAATCCGCGAACACATGCTGCATACATTTATTTTTTTTGTCCAAACGCATGGCTGTCCTATTCACTATAGTGAATGGGAATCGGCCACACAACGCATGCAAAGGCAGATGGCGTGCATTCGTACGCGTTGCAGTGCCGATCGCACGGCCATCTGCTTTGGTAATGTGAACGGGGCCTTATGAGTGATGCTTCATCCAGGAATTCTAGTCCTTTTTTTTTTCTAGTCAAACCCATTGAATTAGGCTATACAATAGGGAGTATTAAAATAAATGGTGGCCAGTGAAGAAATCTCTGCAAAAGTATGTTCAGATTTATTTGTATACTCACTATTGTGTAGGCAAATTCAATGGGTTCGACTCGAAAAAAATGACTAGACGTGGCGCTTGCAAGACTGTGACTCTCATGCAAGGTACAGCATAATGGGATTGGGACACGTTCTATCCAGGGGCATAACTACAAATCATGCCCCCCCCCCAGCGAAACTTTGACAATGTTATCACCCTTTTCCTTGCCTACCCCCGGTGACCCTTACAGCCTGAGGGGCTGATCTTGCACAGATCCTAACACAAGTGTGGACATCCTAATCTCCACACCCATAACATGTGTCACCATAAAAAATGATCTGCTGGATGAACCTCTTTATTAGAGGGAGTGAAGTAGTAGTTGAGGCCCCATAACAGCTGTTGGCCCCCCTGTGGTCTTAGGGGCTGCTCCCCTGTAGTTACGCCCTTGGTTATATCCCATAATGCTCTCCTCTCTACAATGTAAATGGTATTGGTCAGTAATAGAAATAGAACCTTAGTAGCAGGGTCGTAACTAGACTAAATAGGCTCCCCTGCAAAAATGATAGCATGGGGCCCCCTTTGTCCCCGAACCCCATGCGGATCACATGGTCGGGAGCTGGCAAATGGCAGCAGAGCGTTCTGTTGTGAAGCAGCGTTTGGAAGCAGGAATCCATTACACACGCTCCTGCACATGTGAGTGAATGGGGAGGTTTCTTTGCAAATTAGCTGCACTTGCGGTTGGGGAGAGAAAGGAGGAGGGTCCCCTAAAGCCTCTGACCCCCCTGCGATGGCAGAGGTCACAGGGGTGATTGCTGCACTTGCAGTTGGGGAGAGGGAGGAGGAGGGGCCCCCAAAGCCTCTGACCCCCCCCCCTGCGATGGCAGAGGTCACAGGGGTGATTGCTGCACTTGCAGTTAGGGAGAGGGAGGAGGAGGGGCCCCCAAAGCCTCTGACCCCCCTGCGATGGCAGAGGTCACAGGGGTGATTGCTGCACTTGCAGTTGGGGAGAGGGAGGAGGAGGGGCCCCCAAAGCCTCTGACCCCCCCCCCTGCGATGGCAGAGGTCACAGGGGTGATTGCTGCACTTGCAGTTGGGGAGAGGGAGGAGGAGGGGCTCCCAAAGCCTCTGACCCCCCCCCTGCGATGGCAGGGGTCTCAGGGGTGATTGCTGCGCCCATGCTCAGTAGTAGTTATTGTATTTATGCATTTTGTGCATTCCCTGTTGTATAGTGTGGATCAAGACTAACATGCCTGGAATTTAAGCGGTAGAAACATCTACTAAGTCTTATGAATTATATTTTACCTTTTTGTTGGTTGGAGCCTCAGCAACACGCAGACAAGCTAACATATAATAAATCACTGGTGTTTATGTACAGCTGTTGTGTACATCTCTGGCACATAACCTTGGCTGCAGTTCTCATCCAGGCATGAAGGTTTAATGTCAGGATGCTGACTCACAGCTCTGCAATAGAAGTGATATTTTGCTGCTGAACTCTGTTCTGTCCCAGCTGATCTCCCATCCGGAATATCTCTGCACACTGCTCACTGCCTGCGCTTCACACTGTACTTTGGCTGCACAGTACATCGCTGCTATTAATATGTCCCTGCAGCCTGCCAAACGAAAGCCTTATGAGCTTCAGGTGCACAATCTGAAAGGTATGAATCTGTTTGTGGAAAAACAAGGAGTTGTAAATGTCACTAATAAAGTAAAACGCTAGGCACAAAGGAAGGAAAACAGCGTACTATTTTAAGTGAAATATGGCCTATGAACAGGGGCTTAACTAGAGGTGAGCAGCCCCTGTGATTGAAGGAGGGCCCAGAGCTGTGTGGGGCCCCCAACCATACTCACCTTCCCTTCCTCCTATAGAGGGGACTATATTTCAGATCAGGTGTATTTGTGGCTATACTTGTTATGGGTGTGAAGATCATGATGGCCACACTTGTTTTATGATCCTTGTGGGATGGGCTCAAGGCTGTGAAGCGGGGGGAGGCAGGAGTGTGAACATTGGGGTAGGGGGGGCATTAAAGTTTCGCTGATGAATTGAAGTTACGCCACTGCCTACAAGCTACTTTGTGTGTGTGTGGCTGCTCCATACAAAACTTGCTCTACACTTGAGCCAAATTTATGTGAAGTCTGTAAGGAATGTTACTATGAAGGTGCAAAGCAAGGCCACGCTTCAGGGTTCCAGTCCCCCACTGGGCAGGCCTGGCACACTGGCAGAGTAGTAGTTCGGCAGGCTCCTGGCCACGTGCGACAAAGCAGGACTCAAAGCGCAGAACCGGAGCGGCCCGGGGAGACAGCAAGAGACTGAACAGCCGTAAGAGGGCTGGAGGAAGACCCAGGTAAGTATAAATCCTGAGACTTAATTTGTCTCAGGTACTCGTTAAAAGGAAAAACATGTCAGCTTCCATACCCCTCTCACTTTAGGGGTCCTTTAAGACAAATTTTTTCATTTTTTTTCACCTGCCCTTTGCTAAGTGAGTGGGAGTTGGCGGTGGACTCTAGTTAAAGCTCACCTAAACCCAAAATTGAGCAAGATATTACCATCAGTCAGGCTAAGTTCATATGAACTATGTATAGATGCAAAGTAGTGGCCAAAATACATTCTTCACATATACTTGTTGAAGTTCAGTGTAGCCCTCTGTAGATTCAGCTGGTGGGTGGGTCAATGAGCACTGACCCAGTGCCAAAAGAAATACTGCTGAATAATTAAACTAAACAGCATGGGTGCCTTCTAGAATTTAGTAACCACAGTTTTGGGTTTAGTTCAGGTTAAATATTTTTTTTTCCTGCACAGGGACTTGAATTTGAAAAAACGACCCACCCAAACAAATAACACATTTTCACAGACCTGATAGAATATTGGAAGAAGTAGGACAATGATTGGATCATATATGCATGCATTGCTCCAAAAGTGATGCAGCTACTTTTCTTTTGTTGACCTAGAGTTGCAACTTTTCCAGCTCCTCTGAATGCTTGAAATGATGAAAAGCTTGGTCTGTGTCTCTGTGTGTATTGGCTGCATCACTCACAGAAGGACGAGACTCTACCACATATTTCTATCTACATTAACATTGCTGGGCAAAAGGCAGAAATAGTTGTTTAAAGCGGTTTAACACCCAGCATTACAACTTTGCTTTAAAAGATTGCTTACAGCTTACAAACTATTATGCCAGATTTTTTTTTTAAGCAGAAATTCACTGAATGGGTTAAACATGACATTTTAGTGTTGGATTAACTAGGAATCTGCATCCGTTCTTATCTGTAGTTACAAATGTATCTTTATTTGGAATATAAATAGACCTTTGAAAAGCCTGCGGGGAAGCCCTCTTTGTTCTCTCAGAGCAGTGTTTGTTTGTTACATTGTAGATAGATACATTTGTAACTAAACAAGCAAGCATGAGGAGCATTTCTAGCTAAATGCAGCACTAAAATGTCATGTTTAATCCATTCAGTGAATTTCTGCTAAAAAAAAACCTGGCATAATAGTTTATAAGCTGTAAGCAATCTTTTAAAGCAAAGTTAAAATGCTGAAAATGTTTTTTTCCTCAATACTGAAAACCTACGGTATATATAATGTAATTGCCATATACTGTATACCTGGCTGTCTAGAAATGTAGGTCTTTTTTTTTTCCCCCAAGTAAATCCTAGGGGGCGACTTATACACGTGTCAGAGCTTCATTTCTGACTTATTGTCTTGTAAAACCTCTAACATATAACATTACCTTAACTGCGGTATAGTAAACCACAAGATGTCACTGTCTGGAGAATTAGGTGAAGATCTCTATGGTATTGTGATTTCCTGTATCCATTTGGTGTTCCTGTCTGTTTTAAGTAAGCTGTATTACCTGATAGTGGTGTATGGTATATCTCTGCCTGTTTTTCTTCAGTAAAGAGTTCTAATTTGTTTTACTGGGTGCCTATCTGTGTGTACCACTCTGCTTCATCAAATGAACAATCAAATAAGGGCAGCAGGAAAAAAGGGAGAGGGGTACAGCCAAAATTGTAAGATATTGTCTATAACTATATTTTTATTGTTTCTTCATCTCTGTCTGAGATAGAATAATAACAGTGTAAAAATAACGGTAATAAAAAGGGCGCCCGGTGATGCCGAAATCGCAAAATATCATCTAACAATGAAAACAAAAATATATTTAGTCACAATAAGCATAGTAAAACATTGGTAAATATTACCAATATTTTACGACAACGAAACCTAACCCCACTCTCACACAGAACCCTCCCTCCTCCAATGCCTATCCCTAAGGACCCTTCTGGTGGTGCCTAACCATAAAACCCCCCATCCTGAGGCCTAACCCTAAAACCCCCCATCCTGAGCCTAACCCTAAAACCCCCTTCCTGAGGCCTAACCCTAAAGCCTCCCTTCCTGATGCCTAACCCTAAAGCCCCCCTTCCTGAGGCCTAACCCTAAAACCCCCCTTCCTGAGGTCTAACCCTTAAAGGGACTCCGAGCTCAGCGTAAAAATAAAATTTGAACTTACGAATGACGTCACACGCCGGCCGCCGCGCGTCATGACGGCGGCCGGCGTGACAGCACGGCGCATGCGTGGTTTAATCGCACATGCGCCGTGCTGTCACGCCGGCCGCCGTCATGACGCGCGGCGGCCGGCGTGTGACGTCATTCGTGACGTATAGGGAAGGAGAAGGCCCGACACTCGCCAGTGTCGCCCGGGGGACCGGCCTGTCCGCGCTATGCGGACAGCCGCCGGGAGAAGAGCCAGGAGGCCGGCGTGGGACGTCCCGACCAGGGCTGGGATGGAGAAAGCCCCGGGTAAGTTCAAATTTTATTTTTAAGCTGAGCTCGGAGTCCCTTTAAACCCCCTGTCTCTGCTGCAAATAACAGTAATACAAAAAGCAATACATTTATAAGATAATAAATTTCAAAACAATAATTTACGAAATTATTATTCTCAAAACGTATATAGCCAATAGCTGATATTTTTCATTCGCACCTATGGGCCGCCCAAATAGTCAGTTAGCCCCAGGCGCTCAAATGTCCTGATTCTGACATTTTGCATTGCTGAACCTCTTCCCTTTCCACAGTAAGGCAATCCAAGGTAGGTTAGCCCCAAAACAATTGTCACTTTGTGTCGACAAATGTACGAGGAATAAAGATGCATTGAAACTTACATGGTGTGCTAATCTACCTCGGATTGCTTTATTGGATTGGGTGTTGCTTTGCACCCTGGTTATACACCCAGGAAATACTTACAGCAAGGTGTGCCATCTCCAAAAACTGACTATTTGCTTTCCACAGTAAGAGCTGGTTCACACTGGGCGATTTTTCAGCACTTTGCTGATCGCAAAGCGCTGCTACTAATGTGTCTCTGTGGATGCATTCACACAGCAAGCAGCGTTTGCAATTTCGATCAATCGCAAATGCTCAGCATGCAGCATTTCAGGGGCAATTGCACTATGATTCTTGTTCTATTGAACGGGAATCACAAGTGCAAATTGTGCTGAATCACAATATTTTGCCCGCTAATCACGATTGCGAAGCCGAACGCAATCGCAGGAAAGCGGCGCTCCAAGCTCCGAGTGTGAACCGGCCCTTAGTGTGTCTTCACGTCAGCAACGGTAAATATTTTATCATAAAACTGAAACATGAAATATACACATCTGTTCTGTGTAACGAATGTCATTGCTGTTTGCTTGACACTTGTGACATTATCCTGTTCTAAATATGCCTTGTGATTGTCAAACAAAGCTTTTGTGTTGGTAACAGCAGGATATAAACTGAATTCTTATTACTAACTTTAGTGATGAATCAGATCAGATTAGGTTTGTAAAAAATCTTGTAATGGGACTGTGATCTCAGTGCAGGAAAATAATGCATATAATTGTTTGATCCACATTATGTCTAATCCCAGTTATGATGTAATAGTTATTGCAACAGGACCCTTGCACAGTCTAATAATCCCACCATAGCCAAAGTACAGGGTGGAAAAACACCTTCTTTTTTTTTTTTTTTTTCTTTTCTTCTTTTCTTTTCAGTTACTTTATTGAAGCATGGCTGAGATGGATCTTATGTAGAAGGGTGTGTGTACCCTGTGTGTATAGCTCAGGGATGAATGCGCTCCGGCAAAGATCCAAACTTCTCAGCTTCTCCACTGGTAAACTGTCCTATTTCTAACTCGGCATTACCATATTATCTGGAAGATGCAAAAGAGGGAGGCTAAAGGTTCGTATACACGTCCGATAAAGATCGTTCGAAACGAACGATTTGTGACGTATGCACAATATTAAAATGAGAAGTGAATAATCGTTCGTAACGAATGACCGTGTACACACATGAACGATTTTTCTAAAAAGTACTGGACGACCACCAATAAAAAATGCGTGTGCAAACAGAAGTGACGCTATTAAAAATCAGCCGACGTAGTACACGTAACGATGTTCAAAACACTACTATCTTTCATATTACAACCGTTCATTCTTATGAACGTTACATTTATGCAATGTCAACGCATTAATGCACAGTATGTATAACGTTCGTTATTACCGTTTCAAAATATCTCAATAACGAAACTTCCGGAATTACAAACATGCGTAGAACATCACAGATAAGTTATCGGACGATCTTTGTACACACTACAACGATTGAACGATTATCTGTTAAAAAAATCCGCCGGGTTGGATCGCCGGATTGAACGATAACAATCGTTATCGTTCTAAAAAATGATCGTTAGAAAATTAGAAACGCACAATTATTGCTCCAATTATCGTTATCGTCAATTTTCGAACTATCGTTATCGGACGTGTGTACTCAGCTTTACGCTAAGGGCTGGCCCTGATGCAAAGGAGAAGGCTAAGAGACAGGGTCATGTAACAAACCAAACACAAGGGATATGCAAGAGGGCCAATGAAGGCTACGGTCAGTACCTATACAGTAAGGAGTTCAAGGCAAGACTCCCTAAGGGCCTGTTCATACTTGCTGCGTTTGTAGAACGCGTATAAATTCAAAGAAACGCAAGTTGAAAAACGCATGCGTTTTTCTTGCGTTTGAATGCGTTTTCTATTGCGTTTTGCACAAACACGTGACCCAGGGGAAAAAAAAGAATTATGGGAACCGCAGAGGAAAACGGACACTAAAAACGCAATAGTACGCGTTTTTGATACGCGTCCATAGACTTTCATTGCGTCCGTTTCTATGCGTATCGCACAGAACTGCGTGCAGCAATGCGGATGAGAAACGTATGCGTCTCATACGCATACATGTGAACTAGCCCATTCAAAAGCATTAGGAGCCGTTTCTATGCGTTTTTGGTACCCGGACATGTTCCCTGAAACCGGCTAGGAACGCATATAGTCTGAACAGGCCCTAACACAGCAGGGTGGCCTCTTGAGTGCACCCTTAGTGGCTGCAGCTCTTGAGCGCTTTGAGTCCAACAGGAGAAAAGCGCTAAACAAATGTTCAGATTATTATTATTATTAATGAGGTGGCAGAAACCGCACAGAGGGGCCCAGGAGAACATAATGAATAGAATGGTATGCTTTTTATTGTAAGAATTTTAGAGTACAGATTCTCTTTAAGGCATCTTGCAGTATACAGCAAAGGTCAGTAACAATGCTGACCCGTGATGTATCCCTCTGTATCCCCTGATGACGTTAGCTTTCTTTGGGTTCCGATTGCATTGGCCCGTATGTTTTTTCTTTTTTAATGCTATTTTTTTTACGCTGTTTTACTATGAAAACTCTATATTAAACGATTTACAATTAGAGTTGCCGTCTGTTTGTTTTTTATGATGTTTACTGATATCCATTCGTGAGATGAATCATTGCTGAATTGGTGGATCCTGGACGGACTGTTGCTTCCTGATGTTGTACCAAATCATTGATACAACCTTATAATGTGGGTTGTCACCAGCTGGTAAGCCTCTTTCCTTTTTCTGGGTATCCATGATTGCAGAGCTGTGCTGTGACCCCAACATTCACTGTGGTGGAGATTTGTCTGCTCTTATTCTTTGTTGAAGACTTGTGCTTTTGGATTCTGCGCTGATTATATATCATTGACCTGTTTGTGAACTCTGGGCATTGTTCTTCTCTCAGCGGCGGCCACTTTGTTTCCTTGGCGCTGATGCACATATACAAACATAATTAAGTTGTCATAATTACAAGAACCTTGGCTTGACAGCCAAACCTTGGGTTGAGCATAACAACATACTAAACCTTATTGCCCCACCAAGTAACAAATACAAAACAAAGAAGTGTAGGCAGCACCCAACCAAAAGTGCAAGGCCAAGGGTTGGGTTGACAACCAAGATTTGGCTGTCTAGCTGAAAAGCTAAAGTTCTCTTAATTATGACAACTTAATTATGTGTTATTATTTATAGTGAATTAAGTGGTCTAGTCCAAAACCTGTAAGATTTTTTTTTAGTACTTACTGTAAATGACAGCAACATAGGAGAAAAGTAATTTATAGTTGTCAGGCTTGCCTGGTCACCTGTTGTGAGTCAGACTGTATGCCCATATGACTGACATATAACCCAGCCCTAACACCTGCGAAAGCTCCTGCCTAATGCAAACTACAATACCCTGCAGGCAGATGTAGCATACAAACTGGCAGACAGCAATCACCAAACACAGCAATGCAGTGCAACACAGTATACTGCATAGTCACCTGAGGCCTGTAGGCTGAAGCAATCCAGATGAAGACAAGGTAGCAGGAAATGACTGAAGTATATCACTAGACCGATGCAAGGTCAAACAGGCCAGGGTCAATGCAGGCAGCGTTCATGCAAATTCCTTTCAACAAGCCGGGTGGGTAACAGGGTATCCAATACAGAAGCGTGGTCAGGTTCAAGCCGGGTTGGTAACAGGTCATCTAATCTAGAAGAAGCTTAGTCAAGAGACAGGCACAAGTCCTCAGCAAGACAAGCACTTAGTGTGAGCGCAATCTCAGCAACAAGCCCAGCATAGGCTATCACGGGCACAGACTGGAGCGCTCACCAGGTTCAAATACAAGGCCTGACCAATCAGAGCTCAGGGTGTCAGCTTTTCAGCTGACACGCAGGGAGACACGTGGCTACTGTTTGCGTAGGCGGAGCGCGCACTGAGACGCATCCTCTGCCTGCCACCCTGCATGTGTGTGAGTCAGCGGCAGGGAAAGCAACAACTGTGAGTCAGCGGCGACCTGCCGACTCCTTACAATATGTACTCAGTATAAGGAGGCGCCAGAAGAATAAAAGGTCAAATTAAAATGATAAAATTGTAGGTGGCAATGGTGGACTTGCTCACCTCACAAAAAGCACAAGCACTAATTTAGTATAGTAAAAAACCATATAATTTATTTATTACTCCTTAAAAAACAAATTTTGCAACGCGTTTCGCGGATCCCAAGTCCGCTTCCTCAGTTTAAGAAAATACACACAGGCAGGAGCAACTAAAATATAAACGACAAAATAAAAACAAAAACCTATGTCATAGTCTGCAAAAATTGTGTTCAACAATATACATCTTTGGATCAAAGATCTCCTTGATAAACAGACGTATTGACATTCTGAAACATCCAATTTTTTTTGTCATGTAGAACTGTATGAAATGTATACGGCGAGACCAGCACTATGATGTTGCCAGATTCGGATCGGTCCGGTATCTAAAATGGTACTCGCCAACAAGCGATGTGCACGCTACAGTGTCGGGCGAGTGCTATTCCTGACACTGCACCAATTCCAGATTTTGCTTGCATTTCCTTGACAAAGGGACTTATCGACGTTCCAATATGTTGGCGTATCAATTCATAATTTGAATAAACCTATCTATATCTAATTGTTGTGCCGACATCAAATTCTTTCACTTGGTTGTCTTCAGTGGAGTTGTACAGCGAACATTTGTCTATGCCCCCAGCATTACTTTATGGCATATACCATGTGGTGTGCACAGTAAAGATTTGTTTTATACCTAATACTGGAGGAGCATCTTCTAAGGAAGGGGGAACAACAGTAACTAATACTGTGGGCACATCTTGCTATCTATACTGGGAGCACGCCTGGCTGTTCTGGCTGTCTATAATGGAGGGGGGGGGGGGGGGGCTACCGAATACTTGGAGAACATCTGGTTGTCTATACTGAGGGGACCTACAGTACCAATACTGGGGGTACATCTGGCTATACTGGGGAGGTGGGGGTGGGGGGAGGACCTACCTAATACCAGGGGCACATCAATCTATAGTGTGGAGGGGGCTACATCTATACTGGGGCTCATCTGGCTATCTATACTGGGGGACCTACCTTATGCTGGGGTCACATCTGGCTAACTATACTGGGCAGAGGAGGCTACCTAAACTGAGGTACATCTGGTTACCTATATGGTGGGAAGGGGTACTTAATACTGGGAGCACATGTGGCTACATTCTGGGGAGGGAGGGAGGGGCCCAGGCCCACTTTGTCATCTCTGTTGCTAGGGAACCTTGTCCCAGCCTTGCCCTGTTGGGGACTGTATCTGCACCTGCTGCAGTATTAACATGAACAATCAGTAGTTACATACTTAGGTCATGTAGAACTGTATGAAATGTATACGGCGAGACCAGCACTATGATGTTGCTGTGACTTCTGACTTACACTTTCCATTCAGCACCTCATTCTCTTCTTTGTATGAGCAGGGTATTGGATTTCATTAAGGGATAGGCTTCCGTGCAGCCACATTTGCTTTGGAACTAATTTAGAAATTGGAGTAGTTGTGTGGGCATTTTGTGTGTACAGTTTTTTTTCTTGGCCCCTATTCTCCTAAAAGATAACCAAAAATGGTGTTGCTCTTCAAGCAGGATTAATCATGAAATCCCGGGAGAGGGGTGTGAACGTGTGCCTCTCACTCCTTATTAATAGCTGCCAGTAAATGTATGTTATCAAACAAGGGGCTCGTACCAGCCAAGCACAGGTCACTCATCCAGACGGACTACCAGTTGTCGTGCTGTCACAATGGCATATGAAAGGCACTCAGGTAAATAACCCCTTGCGTCTTGGTGAATATATAATGCACAGTTCTACCCATACTACACCATGTGGTCCCTTTATATTCGTTATAGAATATTTATTTCACTGGGGTAAATGGTATTAAGATTTAACATCTCTCAGAACAGTAACAGATGCTGCGTGGTTACTATGGGTTACACCACTACTCTGTGCACAGTATGCTTGCATTTAAGATGACATTTTTCTTAATGCACGAGTCAGAGGGAGAAATGTATTTATTTTTTCTAGGCTACCTGGCAGTTTACATTCCTGTACCGTAGAATCTCATTATAATAAATGTCTGGCTATAGTAAATGTCTGTCTGTAGTAAACTCTGTCCCCAGGTCCCGTCCCTGCGCCTGTACAGTGTATGACCAATTATGATCTAGTAAACTTCTGATACTTGGCCAGGTCCCTTGAAGTTTATTATAAAGGGGTTCTACTATACTTTACTATTTTATTTTTAATCTTTGTGTTACATGTGTAAAATTGGAACATGAAAAATGTTTTGCTGCTAAGCAAAACTGCCAAAATTGATATATTATTGTATATATAACTCAGCGAACTGGTCTAACTTAGACCGGGAGAAGCACATTTTCAGCAAGTAATTATTGTCTGATAGTGATTGCACACCATTTAACAGCAACTTTAACATACTTTAATGAACCTTGAGATTTTATGAATCACCATAGTACATTAGGCGTTTTGTGTTGTATTCTGTTTAGGTTGATTCAGAAAGCATCATATTTCTGCTTGAGTTGTACAGCACCATTCATCCATTGCTTCTGCATATCCAGCTGTTCCTCTTGTGTGCTGTGTGTAGCTGAGCAGTATGTGATGAGAGGATGTGTATCTGCATCTCCTGCTTGTGGTGCAGCTGTTCCTCTTGTGTGCTGTGTGTAGCTGAGCAGTACTGTGTGATGAGAGGATGTCTACCTGCATCTCCTGATTGTGGTCCAGCTGTTCCTCTTGTGTGTTGTGTGTAGCTGAGCAGTACTGTGTGATGAGTATGTATATCTGCATCTCCTGCGTGTGGTCCAGCTGTTCCTCTTGTGTGCGGTGAGTAGCTGAGTAGCACTGTGTGATGAGGGGATGTCTATCTGCATCTCCTGATTTTGGTCCAGCTGTTCCTCTTGTGTGTTGTGTGTAGATGAGCAGCACTGTGTGATGAGGGGATGTCTATCTGCACCTCCTGCTTGTGGTCCAACTGTTCCTGGAGGAGCAGGAGGTACATACTGCTGCTCAGCTACACACAGCACGTGTATAGTTGAGCAGCAGTATGTACCTCCTGCGTGTGGTCCATGCTGTTCCTTTGTGCTCATGTAATTGCCTTGGGCTTAACCTTAGTTGCTTATGGGTAGTTAAAGTACAACTGAAGCAAAAGGGATATGGAGGCTGCCATATTTATTTCCTTTTAAGCAATACCAGTTACCTGGCTATACTGCAGATCCTCTGCTTCTAATACTTTTAGCCATAGACCCTGAACAAGCATGCAGCAGATCAGGTTTTTCTGACATTGTCAAATCTGATAAGATTATCTGCATGCTTGTTTCTTGTGTGATTCAGACACTACTGTAGCGAAATAGACCAGCAGGGCTGTCAGGAAACTGGTATTGTTTAAAGGGACTCCGAGCACCTCTCATGGGTATGCCTTTAAGCCAGACTACTTCCAACAAAGTCGTGCTTTGACCTCTCTGGAGGAGCCTCTTGCAATGGCCATGCGTGTCACTTCCTCTTCCTGCTTCACTCTAACAGAGAAGACAGGTCTGACCCGGAAGTTATAACATAGCCAAGATGGCAGCCGCAATTTTTAAATTGAAATCGAACGAAAACTATTTGGTGTAGAATGGCGATTCATGCATCAAATCAGAGGAGAGTCAAGCTACAAAAAGGTATGCATCTTTAAGTACTTTGCAGTACTGGTCGGAGTCTCTAGGCAAACCCATGAGAGGTGCTGAGAGTCCCTTTAAAAGGCAATAAATATAGCAGCCTCCATATCCCTCTCACTTCAGTTGTCCTTTCATTGAATTCACCTATTTAATAGTGAATGCTCTTGAAGAGGTTTCATTTTTTATTTTTACAGTAGCAGTTAATGTAGTCTAAGCACAGGGATAAATGGACAAGGTTATTTTGTCACACTGTTACAAAGAAAAATAGTTGTGCTAATTTCCCAGAAGGCTTGGAAAGTATGAATGGGATATAGCTTTGTGGGATATGCCTCCTAATTTCTCTAGATTACCCTTAGGCTGGATTTACAGTGATGTGTTGCATAACGCATGTGTTATGAGTGTGAACTGCAATGGAGACTGGACATAGACTTAAATGCAAAGCCTGCATGCAGCGATTGTATGGAAAGTTAGTTGACATCCAGAAGTATTCTGCAATGCAACTGAGCACTGTGAACTAGCCCTATGTTAACTTTTTAGGGGTAACCCCGAGTTAGGCTTGGGCTGGAAATCTGCAGCTCAGAGTGGTAAGCAGGAGCTGCATCCATGGGAAATGTGTAATGTGCAGGGCTGCCACAGATCTATCTAGCGGTATGCTTTTTAGGGTCTTTAAGCTTGTGAAAAAAAATTGCACTGCTTTTAACCTCCCTGGCGGTAAGCCCGAGCTGAGCTCGGGCTATGCCGCGCAGGGGAAGATCTCAGCCCCTGGTGGGGCGATTTTCATTCTGTAAATTGCTGTGCGCGCAGCCAGCACTTTGCTAGCCGCGCGCACAGCTTGATCGCCGCCGCTCTGCGGCGATCGGCCGCACGCAGCGGCTGAAGAGGGCCCCCCGCCAGAGCCCTGCGCTGCCCGGATCAATGAGTTCCGGGCAGCGCTATGGGCTGGATCGGGTGTGCCTGACGTCAGGACGTCGGCTGACGTCCATGACGTCATCCCGATCGTCGCCATGGCGACAGGAGAAGCCAAACAGGGGAACGCGTTATATACGCGTTCCCCTGTTTGCTATAGATGTTGTATACGCGTTCCCCTGTTTGCTATAGATGCCGGCGACGATCGGACTAGAGGGCCACATGCGCCCTCTAGTGGTGTTTCATGTAGCTACCACTCTGGTAGCTTTACATGAAACATTAAAAAAAAAATAAAAAAAAATTGGAATTCTGCAACTTTTGCAGAAAAAATTAACCGCCAAGGAGATTAAGTAATCATACCGCTAGGCAGTGTCGGACTGAGAGGTGGAAAAACTGATGAAATCCACCCGCTGGCCAAGAAGCATAAACCATGCATAAACCAAGCATAAACTCCCAATAGAAACCTGTAGCTAGTCTTCACTGCGAGCAGCAACACAAGATTAGGGTTGGAACCCACTAGTGTGATTTTGGGAGCGTTTAGGGAGCAAACCGCTAGCGATTTCCCTAAACGCTCAGCTAATATTAATGGATGGGCCAAATTCCACTAGACTGGTTGCAATTACCAAAATCGCAAACGCAGGACATGCAGCATTTTTGAGCATTAGCGTTTCTGCAATGTAAAGTGTATAAACGCTGGCATAATCACTCGTCAAAACCTACACAGAGCGATTTTGCTAGCGTTTTGACATTACTGCACACTGTAACAAAATTAAAATTTAATTGACAGGACCAATCAGAATTGATTACACTTTTTTAAATCACTACTGAAAACACTCATGAAATCGCTTACAAACAGTTCATACAAAACACTAGCGATTGCGATTAGCGATAGCGTTTTGCAGTTGGTTCCAGGCCATAGTGCTGCTTGGCCAGCAAGTGGATTTCTTCAGCCTCACCAAGACAAGACAAATAACATTTATATCACACTTTTCTCCTGGCGGACTCAAAGCACCAGAGCTGCAGCCACTAGGGCGCACTCTATGGGCAGTAGCAGTGTTAGGGAGACTTGCCTAAGGTCTCCTACTGACTTACTGAACAGGCAGAGCCGAGATTCGAACCCTGGTCTCCTGTTTCATTACACTATCCAGCCACTCCACCTCCCAGTCCGACACTGCCGCTAGGGAGGTTAAGCTGCTGTGGACATTTATAGGTGTTCTGTGTTTTTGCATCCATATGCTACGAGCATCTAAAGGCATTTTAGTACAAAAACTGCTTCTGCCTGCTGCGGATGTCTATAGGCCATTTTATTTCCCCATAGTCCTTTGCCCTGGGTGCCTAAAAGGCGTTACACTTTGTCTAAGTACCAACTTTCTACTTTATTGTAATTGTATGCACATAATTCTATGTTAATGCAGAAATATGCAAATGTTACTGCAAATCTACCCTATTTCCCTGAAAATAAGACCTACCCAGAAAATAAGCCCTAGCTGGAATTTTGAGCATGCTTGAAATATAAGCCCTACCCCAAAAATAAGCCCTAGTGGAAGTTAAAGAGGAGGAAGAGGCAGCCAGTAAGTGGGGACACAGTGGTGCAGTGCCAATCGGGCACTGATCCTGTCATCCCAGCACACAGCAAGGTTGTCAGCTGTGTACAGGGAAGACAGGGCAGGTGCCTGATCAGTACAGTAGCATACTTTATAATCCATGATCATCACAGTACAAAGGAACAGGAAATGTTCTGCTGAGAGACACTTCCTAATAAATACAAGACATCCCCTGAAAATAAGCCCTAGCACATCTTTTAGAGGAAAAATTAATATAAGACACTGTCTTATTATCAGGGAAAGACGGTATGCAGCTTGAAACCTTTAGGCCAGAAACCCACTAGGAGCGATTTGATTTGAAATCGCTAGTGATTTGAAAAAGCTCTTGCTAATGCAATGCTATGGGGGATTTTTATAAAATCACATCGCTCAAGTGGGATCGCAGCCATAGTATTACATTAGCAAGAGTTTTCAAATCGCAAGTCGCTCAGAAAATCACTCCTAGGCTAGTGGGGTTCTGGCCTAAGATGTTGTAGATGTGGAAATCCTGCAATGTCTAAAGACGTTGGTGGCATGCAGAAGTAATTTTGGTGAAAAACCTGTGGTGGTCTTTAGATGCCCGTGGCACATAGAGACAGCAATTCTGAAAAGTCTAAAGATGCCGGCGGCAGCAGTCTTAAAGAGACTCTGTTACAAAATTTTGAGCCTTATTTTTTCTATTCTATAAGTTCCTATACCTGTTCTGATGTGGTCTGTCTTACTGCAACCTTTTCTAGTTGCACTGTCTCTGTAATAAATCTTATCTTCTTTCCTCTGTCGTGTCTGTCGACAAGAGGCTGGAATGTGTGGAATGTGCAGCACTGCTTGTCATTGGCAGAAGCTTTACACACCCCCTCCAAGCTCTGCATGAATCACACAGTAAGCTGTTCTCAGCCTATGATACTCTGGTTAGAAGCCAGTCATTTGTTTGTAAACACTGCCTAAAACTGTTAATTACAAGCCAGGATTGCAGCAGGGAGTGACAGAAACAGCACAGAGGGGCACAGGGGAACATAAGGAATAGAATGGTATGCTTTTTATTGTAAGAATATTAGAGTACAGATTCTCTTTAAGGCTGGATTCACAGTGGTCAGTTGCATAACGCACAAGTTAAAATGAGTGTGAACTGCAATGTAGACTGTGCATAGACTTTAATACAAAGCCTGCATGCAGCAAGTTAGAATAACGCCATCCATTACTGTGAACAAGCCCATAGAATAGTATGGGCAGTAAGTTGACATGCAGAATTTTAGCACTGTGAACCTAGCCTAAGGGTTAATAAAACACCATTCAAACATAGCTGACACTGACGAGTAGCTTTAAAAAAAAAAAGCTGCCGGTTTAACAAATAATAGTTATTAGCTAACAGAGGCAGGTCAGGTATTTGCCAGAACACCTGGAATGTCTTTGAATGTTTGGTAGGCATGAGTAAGTAAGCAGTTCCTCACCTAAATATTGTGCTGTCAGCTCAGGAGATTTTGGTTACATAAATGAGTTAAAGAGATTCATTAGAACAGGTTAGTTGTGGTCTGACTTGCTGTTGAGAGAAGTATGGAGACCTCCATTAGAAACCTCATTCATTCTCCTTCATAGCAGGTTTCCAAGCCTCTAACTGGCTCAGAAAAGTCTCTTTAAAACATAAATAAAATTGCACAAGGCAAATTCTCAAATCTGATTACTGTAAATTATAATCATTTCCTATGGTAATTAACTTTTTTAATTCAAAAACCCATGGTGTAACTATGCTTGTGTTCCGCTGTGCAGGTCTCCATACAGGATTTTACTGCCTGGCTTGTTAGCTATAAGCAATTTGTGGTCTTACAATTGCCTACCAACTACTTGCTGTGAACTATAAGTGTGCCTCATCTTCTAGACACATGGCCTCTAGTGTAATGCAGGAGTCCTGGGAAATGTAGTCTGGTATCTGTTGTCCTTTCTACTTTGTATGTCACATGGTCATAACTGACTGACCTGCCCACCAGCTAAATTCAGAGAGGAGAGAATGCAAGCTGTGCTGCAGTGACACACATTTGGTCTATGAAAAAGCTTTTCTCACCACCACTCTGATTCTATCCACACTTTATATTCATTCTCATCCTGGTCAACTTTGCCTTGATGAACTTTGAGTGGGACTTTGATCATTTCTGAATTAGTGGCCCAAAACATCTATGACCATCAGGTATTCTGGTTCCACTGGCTGCATGCTGGTTTCGCATGCGATTCAGTAACTTCTGCCAAAAGATCAGCAAAACAGCCGGACATCTAGTATTTTAAAATGTAAATAAAGTTAGTGGTCTACATAATCCTTCATTTAGTTTCCTTTATTATTATTATTATTATTATTATTATTATTATTCTACAGATGGAATTTGTTTTTATATTTATTTTTAACTTTTACGGTATTTTTGACCTGGAAATGGAGTTGTAACACTTTGGAGCTTTTCCATAAATGCTTTCTACTTTCTAACATGAGTTTTTGTTTTGACCAGTGAATTTAAAGGAATACTATCGATTCACATATTTTTTTCAATTGATACAGGAATTGTTTGGGAAGTGCTGCTAAGTACTGGTGTATACATTTTAGTAGCAACCTCTTTGTTTACTGTTATCAAAATACTTTCAAACTTTACTGACGCCAAAACTGACGGCAGACTGAGCCATGAGGAGAGGGGAAATTCCCTCACACTTGATCAGTTAACACTATGTGTAACTCCCAACAGCTGCAGATTCTGTGTCCTGTGTTTCTGACTGAAGTGTCTGAAGAGAGCAGAGGAAATGTAACTAATTGTCACAGCTTTTCATACTGTTTTTGCTTTCAGAGTTTGATATGTTTGATATTTGCTTTCTGTAGTCTGACATGCAACTCTGGCTGTGCATTGAAGCAGACACCCCTTCTGCAATTGATTTGTCTCAATATAGCTAAATCCTACCCTCAATAAATTACAGCTTTTGCCTCTGATATTTAACATGAAAAGTAGAAAAATGTTTACACAGCTAATGTTTACACAGCTACTTAGACATTATTTGTACATTGTCATTTTAAAAAACTTGGGTATTGATAGTATTCCTTTAACGTTCACAAATGTGACGGTTTTATGTAGTGTATGTTTGACAGGTAGTTTATAGTAATACATAAAGCATTTGCAGTCCTTATGTCACATCTTCCCCGAGGATGGGAGGACAAGCACAGCAGCACTGAAGCTGCGGGAAGATGAAGAGCTCTATACACGTATTAGATCAGTATGTATATCGCAGCATAAATTCCTTAGATACACATGGACTTTATCATCCAGAGAGGAGGGTGACAGAGCCGTCCCTGTTTATACAATGTTTGTCTTATGTCTGTCATTGTTTCCAGATATATATTGTCTGACAGCAGCTTTCAGGCAACTGGCCAGTTCTTTCTTTGGAAGAGTCTGTTGCTGAAATCCATAGAGACAGCGGAACGATCAGAGGGCACTGCTGGTAGATCCTTAAGTCCCAGCAGGAAAATGTTAGCATGCTACATGTGTAACTACAAAGCTTTGGGCTCCATAGCAAACATTTCAAGGGGTCTTAAGCCCTGGGCACACTTGAGCATTGACACCCTACATTCTCCAAGGAGGTGCGTGCATTAATACACAGACACTCCTTATACATACAGCAAATGGAAAAAGCTATTATCTGTCTGCAGCTGGGTCGGATGGCTTGTTTCCTTCCTGGATGATCTGATACAAGTATCATTACCTTCTCTCCAAGGCCTAGGTTCTCAACGTGTGGTACGCATACCCTGGGGGTACTTCTGATAGTTCCAGGGGCTCTGGTTTGATATACTTAACCAAGAATAACAAATTTAGAGTTTTAGAAAATGATAAATGTTATTTAAATACCAATTTAGTGTTTTAGCTAATTAAAAGCAATAGTAAATGATTAGAAATGGTTTAGAACCAATTATCATGTGCTACGATTAAATATATATTTGTCAAGGGGTACTTGTGATAATGTTTACTATGCTAGGGGGTACTTGGTGAGTACTGGGTTTTAAAAGGTGTACATACCAATAAAATGTTGAGAAACACTGCTCTAAGTCCAGTAATATAAATTAAAGCAAGGGAAATGTGGCTACTCTGTTTCATTCAGTGCATTCAGGAGCCACTGTAGCACAATGTGGCCTGCAAGTCCTGTATTCGTGGTTTCCCAGTGATTTCTCCAAACCCTTAACTAAGCAGCCTCTGCCCTCTTACTGTGCTTGTATCACCATATGATGAAATGCCCTAAAAGCCCTGGTTCGAATCCCAGCCAGGGCACTATCTGCAAAGAGTTTGTATGTTCTCTCCGTGTCTGCGTGGGTTACCTCCGGGCACTCTGGTTTCCTCCCACATTCCAAAAACATACGGATAAGTTAATTGGCTCCCCCTAAAATTGGCCCTAGACTACAGTACTTACACTACATAATATAGACATATGGCAATGGTATGGATTAGATTGTGAGCTCCTTTGAGGGACATTTAGTGACAAAATATATATATACACTGTACAGTGCTGCGTAATATGTCGGCGCTATATAAATACTAAATAATAATAATAATAATAACTTACTTGTGCTTTTTTTGCGGGGGGGGGGGGCTCTATTGCAAACTCTGGCCAGTTTGAAATGGGGAGGTGGGTTAGGGCCAAACAAGCTCAAGAAATTACACTTAAAGAGGGTAGATCTTTGTTTTTGTTTCATGCTAATGCAAACTGTAGGCAAAACATGATTTTTGTTAGAGCCAGATATTCCGGAGAGTGAAGTTCAGTGGGATTTGGCATGCATTGCTAATGACAAGGCTAGTGGAGGCTTTCAGGGATTTCCAGGCAAACTATTTAAAATAGTAAAAGATGATGCTGTTACAATGCTGCTTTATGTGCCAGGAACTGGCCACAGGAGTGGAAAAGGTCAATTTACATCCCAATGCCAAAGAAGGGCAGTGCCAAGGAATGTTCAACCTACCAAATAATTGCCCTCATTCCACAAGCTAGCAAGGTTATGTTCCAAGGTTTTGCAGGCTAGGCTTCAGAAATATGTGAACTGAGAACTACCGGAAGAGTAAGCTGGTTTTCAAAGAGGCAGGGGGCAACCAGAGACCAAATTGCCAACCTTCGCTGGATTATACAGAAAGCAAGGGAGTTTTAGAAAAACATCTACTTCTGCTTCATTGACTATATCAAAGCCTTTGACTGTGTGGGTTACACTAAATTATGGCAAGGTCTCAAAGAGCTGTGAGCACCGGATCACCTTACATGTCTCCTGAGGAACTTGTATGCAGGTCAAGAAGCAACTGTGAGAACTGACTATGAAACAACGGATTGGTTAAATATTGAAAAACAAGTACAACAAGGCTGTATATTATCACCCTATTTATTTAACTTATATGCAGAGAATACAATGTGAAACGCTAGACTGTTTGTAGCAAAAGCTGGAATTAAGGTTGCTGGAAGAAATATCAACAGCACCAGATATGCAGATGATATGACTATTATGGCAGAAAGTGAGAAAGAATAAAAAAACAAAACTATATGCAATAAACTAACACATACAGAATATCAACCTCTACCAATATATAATCATACTCGTCTCACCCTAAAAAACTACTAATAGAAAAAAAAATGTAAGGGAGCATAGGACTATATACATAATCAATTTTATTTGACCCAATAATATCAAAATTCGGACTACAAATAGCATAAAAAAAATCCCAATTTTGGTGGGAGTGCACTCCTATTCCAGAACTAACTTTCATTCTTAGGGCCCAATCTTATATCTTGCCAGCAGTGATGTCCAGATTAGTGATAAAGTATGGCAGTTTTCTGTTCAACAACTAATGCACGCCTCTGGGAGATCCCTTACACAACCATTACTGACACAAGCTAGTGTCAAACCTCCCTGCATATGTGGGTGCTGTAGGTCTTTTTAGCTGACAATATAGCATGTAGCAAAGCTACTATAGTTACCGTCCTGAGATTCAAAGGATGCTTGTCCGATGATCGATGTGACTTCACATTGGTTTCCCGCACCGTCAAGGCATCATCGGTGCACAGACTACGAGCAGTGGCTTACCCACCAGCGGCGAGCTGGGAACTGCACGCTCAAGCCGCAGCAGGGGTGGGATACACGTAATCTACCTGCACCAAAGGAAAACCACGCCATGCTGGGGAGGAGGGTTGCGGAGGCACGGGGGAGCTTAATCCTCTCAACCACGGACGTCACATGTCACGTGACGTGTTTCCTCCAATACTGGACTTCTTCAGACGTGCATTAAAAAAACCTCTTGAGGGTGAAAGAGGAAAGTGCAAAAGTTGGCATAAGGCTCAACAATAAAAACAAACAAACAAAAAACTAACATCAAGGCATCAGGACCTATCCTGGCATATAGAGGGGGGAGAAATGGAAGCAATATCAGACGGAGACTGCAGCCATAAAGTTAAGACCTTCATTCCTTGGAAGGAAAGCAAAGACAAACGTGGACAGTGTTATAAAGCACATAGATGTCACCTTGTCTACAAAGGTTCGTAATGTCAAAGGTATGGTTTGTCCAGTAGTAACGTATGGTTGTGAGATTTGGACCATATGGAAGGCTGAGCGCTGAATCGAGGCTTTTCAATTGTGATGTCAGAGAAGACTTTTGAGAGCCCCTTGTATTGCAAGAAAATCCAATATCAATCCTTAAAGAAATTACCCTGACTGTTTATTGGAAGGAAAAATTCTTAAGTTGAAATACTTTGGACAAATAATGAAAAGGCAGGATTTATTGGTGAAGTCCTTGATGCTGGGAAAGATTGAGGACAAAGGAGGAGGGGACCATGGAGAATGAGATAGCTAGATAGTATTATGGAACCAACAACCATGAACTTGGACAAGGTTCGAGAGGCAGTAGAGCACAATTCCCCAACCCTATCCTCAAGGCCTACCAACAGTACACGATTTGCAGAAAACCACAACCATGCACAGATGAGGTAATTAGTGTCTCAGCAGAGCTGATTAACTATCTCTGTGGATTTCCACAAAACATGTACTGTTGGTGGGCCTTGAGGACAGGGTTGGGGAGCTTTGCAGTAGAGGATATGTCATGCGACACATATACACCTCCCTCCAAACAATATAAAAAAGTAAACCACAACAGCAGCAGTAATTCAACAACAGTAGCCACAAACCTTCTATTAATTATCCGTACGACACATACAATTCATTATATCATAAGGTTTTTTTTCTCTTCAGACAGTAATGCAGCACTGTAGGGAAAACTCATGCAGAAAAGCATATGCAGAAAACTAATAAACAAGTCTGAATCCAGCCTTAGACACAAAAAAATGTAGTACCTTAAAATATATTTGAAGTGATGTTGAACCTTAACATATCCGTTGGTGCTAATAAAACTTCTGCCAGACTGCCTTAGTTTTATAGCAAAAAGTGTTACCAGTCTGCCGAAAGCGAACATTAAAAATTGTCTTGCAACCCAGCAAAGATGCAAGATTCTAATCCTTCCCACCTACGTCTAGCTAGTAATGTGGCTCCTCATTCACCCTCCTCTCCTCTGAGGAAGCCCTGTGGAATATGTTGGCGCTATATAAATAAATAATAATAATTAGATTGCTGCAGAAGGCTATGACTTTTTGCTATAAAATTAAGGCTGTTTGGAAGAGATTTAAAATAGCTACTTGCGTTTGTCTCATTGCATTAAGCTCTGCAGCAATATATGCCATAGCTCAGGCCACAATCATGCAGATGAGAAACTGGACAGTAAATGAAAATAGATTGGTGGTATCATAAATAGAAGAAAGCACAAAGCATTTCGAGTTTTTTACTGACAGCAAAACAATTCATATGAGTGAGGGAAGGTTGACTTGGCGGCCAGTCTTACCCGGGTAGGGTGTTGAGACCTTTGCAGGTTCCATCAGCTCTCCCATGTGCTCTAACCCATGTGTAGTAATTTTCCTTTTCCATGTGCAGTCCTTCATGTATAGTAGTTTTCATTTTCAATGTACAATCCCCTATGATCAGTAGTTCTGGTCTTTCATGTGCAGTCTCCCATGTACAGTAGTCCTTCTTTTACACTTGCAGTCCCCATGTACAGTAGTTCTCTTTTTTCATAAGTAGCCCCCGTGTACAGTAGTTCTTGTGCTCTTCCACGTGCAGTCCCCCATGTATAAAAGTTCTCATCTTTCATGTGCAGTCCCCCGTGTCCAGTAGTTATTCTTCTCGTCCATGTGCAGTGCCCCATGTATAGTAGTTTTCCTTTTCCATGTATAATCCCCCATTTTCCTGTTTCATGAGCAGTCCCCCATGTACAGTAGTTCTTCTCTTCCATGTGCAATACCCCATGTGTAGTTTTTTCCCTCTTCCATGTGCAGCCCACCATGAACTACTGTTCTCGTCTTTTATGTGCAGTCCCTCGTGCCCAGTAGTTCTTCTCTTCCACTTGCAGTCCCCCATGTACAGTAGTTATCTATCTTGTGCAGTCCCCTGTGTCCAGTAGTTATTATTCACTACCATGAGCAGTGCCCCATGTATAGTAGTTTTCCTCTTCCATGTGCAGTCCCCCATGCATAGTTTTTTTTTTTTCCGCACGCAGTTCCCCATGCACAGTACAGTGATGTGAAAAACTATTTGCCCCCTTCCTGATTTCTTATTCTTTTGCATGTTTGTCACACTTAAATGTTTCTGCTCATCAAAAACAGTTAACTATTAGTCAAAGATAACATCATTGAACACAAAATGCAGTTTTAAATGATGGTTTTTATTATTTAGTGAGAAAAAAAACCTCAAAACCTACATGGCCCTGTGTGGAAAAAGAAATTGCCCCCTGAACCTAATAACTGGTTGGGCCACCCTTAGCAGCAATAACTGCAATCAAGCGTTTGCAATAACTTGCAACGAGTCTTTTACAGCGCTCGGAAGGAATTTTGGCCCACTCATCTTTGCAGTTGTTGTAATTTAGCTTTATTTGAGGGTTTTCTAGCATGAACCGCCTTTTTAAGGTCATACCACAACATCTCAATAGGATTCAGGTCAGGACTTTGACTAGGCCACTCCAAAGTCTTCATCTTGTTTTTCTTCAGCCATTCAGAGGTGGATTTGCTGGTGTGTTTTGGGTCATTGTCCTGCTGCAGCACCGAAGATCGCTTCAGCTTGAATTGACAAACAGATGGCCGGACATTCTCCTTCAGGATTTTTTGGTAGACAGTAGAATTCATGGTTCCATCTATCACAGCAAGCCTTCCAGGTCCTGAAGCAGCAAAACAACCCCAGACAATCACACTACCACCACCATATTTTACTGTTGGTTTGATGTTCTTTTGCTGAAATGCTGTTACTTCTACCCCAGATGTAATGGGACACACACCTTCCAAAAAGTTCAACTTTTGTCTCGTCGGTCCATAAGGTATTTTCCCAAAAGTCTTGGCAATCATTGAGATGTTGTTGTTTTTTAGCAAAATTGAGACGAGCCTTAATGTTCTTTTTGCTTAAAAGTGGTTTGCGCCTTAGATATCTGCCATGCAGGCCGTTTTTGCCCAGTCTCTTTCTTATGGTGGAGGTATGAACACTGACCTTAATTGAGGCAAGGGAGGCCTGCAGTTCTTTAGATGTTGTCCTGGGGTCTTTTGTGGCCTCTCGGATGAGTTTTCTCTGCGCTCTTGGGGTAATTTTGGTCGGCCGGCCACTCCTGGGAAGGTTCATAACTGTTCCATGTTTTTGCCATTTGTGGATAATGGCTCTCACTGTGGTTCGCTGGAGTCCCAAAGCTTTAGAAATGGCTTTATAACCTTTACCAGACTGATAGATCTCAATTACATTTGTTCTCATTTGTTCATGAATTTCTTTGGATCTTGGCATAATGTCTAGCTTTTGAGGTGCTTTTGGTCTACTTCTCTGTGTCAGATAGCTCCTATTTAAGTGATTTCTTGATTGAAACAGGTGTGGCAGTAATCAGGCCGGGGGGTGACTACAGAAATTGAACTCAGGTGTGATAAACCACAGTTAAGTTATTTTTTAACAAGGGGGGCAATCCCTTTTTCACACAGGGCCATGTAGATTTGGAGTTTATTTTCTCACTAAATAATAAAAACCATCATTTAAAACTACATTTTGTGTTCAATTATGTTATCTTTGACTAGTAGTTAACAGTTTTTGATGAGCAGAAACATTTAAGTGTGACAAACATGCAAAAGAATAAGAAATCAGGAAGGGGGCAAATAGTTTTTCACATCACTGTATTTCTCGTCTTTGATGTAGTCCCCCATGTACATTAGTTCTCATCTTTCACCTCTCACCTGTGTATAGTAGTTTTCCTCTTTCATGTGCAGTCCCCCATGTATAGTTGTTTTCCTCTTCCATGTGCACCCCCCCCCCCCCCATGTACTGTAGTTCTCGAGTTTCATGTGCAGTCCCCGGTGTACAGTAGTTCTTATGTTCCGTGTGCAGTCCTCCATGTATAGCAGTTTTCCTCTTCCATGTGCCATCCCCCATGTATAGTAGTCCCCGTCTTTCATGTGCAGTCCCCATGTAAAGTAGTTATTCTTATCTTCCATGTGCAGTCCCCATGTAAAGAAGTTCTTATCTTCCATGTGCAGTTCCCATGTAAAGTAGTTCTTCTTATCTTCCATGTGCAGTCCCCATGTAAATAAGTTCTTCTTATCTTCCATGTGCAGTCCCCATGTAAAGAAGTTCTTCTTATCTTCCATGTGCAGTCCCCATGTAAAGAAGTTCTTATCTTCCATGTGCAGTTCCCATGTAAAGTAGTTCTTCTTATCTTCCATGTGCAGTCCCCATGTAAATAAGTTCTTCTTATCTTCCATGTGCAGTCCCCATGTAAAGAAGTTCTTCTTATCTTCCATGTGCAGTCCCCATGTAAAGAAGTTCTTCTTATCTTCCATGTGCAGTCCCCATGTAAAGTAGTTCTTCTTATCTTCCATGTGCAGTCCCCATGTAAATAAGTTCTTCTTATCTTCCATGTGCAGTCCCCATGTAAAGAAGTTCTTCTTATCTTCCATGTGCAGTCCCCATGTAAAGAAGTTCTTCTTATCTTCCATGTGCAGTCCCCATGTAAAGAAGTTCTTCTTATCTTCCATGTGCAGTCCCCATGTAAAGTAGTTCTTCTTATCCTACATGTGCAGTCCCCATGTATAGTATTCTTCTTCTCTTCCATGTGCAGTGCCCCATGTATAGTAGTTTTCCTCTGAGTGGTCCCTCTTGTATAGTAGTTTTCCTCTTCCATGTACCTCGCCCATGTATAGTGATTTTTCTCTTTCATGTGGTGCCTCCCCAAATACAGTAGTTTTGTTTTTCCATGTGCAGTCCCCCGTGTACAATAGTCCTTCGCTCCCATGTGCAGTCCCCCATGTACAGTAGTTATTTTTTTTTTCTATCTTCAGTCACCCATTTGCTGTAATTTCTCAATTCATGTGCAGTCCCTTGTATATAGTAGTTCCTGTCTTTCATTCAGTACCCCATGTATAACATCCTATATAATAAAACCCGTGTTCCTGTGCCTGTGCTTTTGAGGTACTGCATGCACAGCACATGGGTGACCATTGAGACAGGAGGATGACGGCGCGTATGCGCGCTGACATGTGGATGGCGGCTGTGACAGGAAGGGGAGTGGGTTGTGAGGAAGGCCTAGAGCCAATTATTGTAACAGGCTTAGGTCTATTAGTGTATATTGATTTCTCCCTTACATGTGCAGTCCCTGTGTTCCCTCCTTTTTTGTATGTGCAGTCCTTCATTTACAGTAAGCTCCCTCTGCCAGCAACACCACTGCTTTGCTCTAAAAGGTCTGTAAATATAATTCTGGCAAACTTTACTCTTCTAAAGCTATTATTTATATCTCTTGGATTGATCATAGTAATAGGATAACACACAGAGAAATGGATTATAATTATGGGACCAGTAATTCCCAGTTATGTCTTTGTACAAGTGTGCCAGACTCTTAACCTATAACATTACCAATAAACGCTCCCAGTCCAGCGCTGTGCAGGGAGGTGATGAACACAAATGTTGTATAAATGGGGGATGACTATAGTTCTGTCTGGCACCAATGCTCCCAGCTCTGCATCTAAAATAAGAGGATTGCTAATACTGTGCCACTACAAGAGTTAAGGTCACAGATAAGCACTCTTTCCAAACTTTCATCTTTTAACCCCTTCTTCATAGTCGCTGCCAGCATTCATGATGCTTCCAACCAATTTATCTGATAGCCGGTGACAAGTAGGCATTTTACAAGCAGCAGGAGTAAGGTCAACATAACATTGGTGTCCCCTGTCAGTACAGCACTAAGTGCAAATATGTGCTGGGCTTCAATAAACATGAAAGTACCTTGCAAAGGAATTGTCACTTCAGAACTTAAAGCGGAATATAACCCTGCATTTCAACTTTGCTCTAAAACATTATTTACAGCATATTATATGCAACCAGCATTTTTTTTTTTTACTAGACCAGCATTGGAAGGGTTACACAGAGTTTTAAAGTTCCTGGAGATTTCTGCAGACGCATCCGAAGCTGAAATAGATACATTTTGTTTACATAAATGTATCTAAATGTTGAATGTGACTCACTCTGACTGAGCTGGAGGACAGCCAAAGTGTGTAACATTCAACACTTAGATACATTTATGTAAACAAAATGTATCTATTTCAGCTTCGGATGCGTCTGCAGAAATCTCCAGGAACTTTAAAACTCTGTGTAACCAAAGTATTTAAGTTTTAATACTAGTATCAACCCTATATGTGACCAAAGTATTTACGTTTTAACCCTTCTATTGAACACTCTGGCCTTATTTCTTTAAGTGTTGACTGGTTAGATCTTCTGGCAGTCCAGGGCGAACACGCTGAAACCAGCGCAGGAGATTTGGGCGCAGCTGGCGCCACCATAGGCCGTAATGGGAATTACGGCTATAGCAGGCACAGGGAGTAACTTCAGCGCCGTCAGAAGACGGTGCTGAAGTTACTTTTAAAACATAATAATTCGGCTTCCAGCAATTGCTGGAAGCCTAATTATTTCATTCCCCACTATCCATGGCGGCCTGGAGGGGGGAATAGTATTTAATATGCCCGGGACTTGTGCGGCAGCAGGATCAGCCATATACCGGCTGTATCCTGCGCCCAAGTCTCCAGCGCCGATACCTCTCGTACGCGTCCAGGGAACTCTCTCACAGCCATATGTTACTACTGGGGAGCCCACTGCTACTTGGCACCTAATATTTGTTTACTCCTCAGTGTTCTCCCCAGAGCATATTAGCAGGGCGCGCCGCCGGGGTAAGATTGGCCGGCCAAAATTCAGCCTCCCATGTGGTATAATGAGTCAGGTGTCCGTTCACAATAGACCTGATTTACGCCGTTTCATTATACATGCGCACACACTGCTATTAGTTCCCGGGTGGCTGAAGGCTTTCTTTCCTTCCCTCTCTCCATTTAGACAGTCAGCGTGTTTACTCATTGTTGCCTCCCTCTATCCAGTAATAACCAGAGGCAGCCAAGTGCTCCCCGCCTCTCACAACTCCATCCAGCCAGTAGCAGAAGCAGCTGACACACCAGGGAGGAGAGATCATCCTTGCTTCACACGCAGAGCGGAATAACGCACGGCAGGGGAAAGTGACACAGGGACAGCTCAGTCACTTACAAGTCACTCCAGCACGTCCCATACTGCAGAGGACCCTCTAATTAAAGCGGATCCGAGGTGAAAAACTAACTATAACAAGTAACTTGTCTATATATCTTGTCTAAAGTTTAGATCTAGCTGCAGCTGTAGAATATGATTATGTCTACCTGTGATACAATGACAGTAGCCATGTTTTTTGTAAACATTACAAACCGGCAAGCTTATCTGCATCTTTAGTGAAAAAAAACCGAATCTTCCTCCTCCTCCCTCCTCCCCTCTGCCTCTGAAATCTCTGGCTTGTAATACCTCCCCCTCCTCCTGCCCAGACTGAGCTCCCATGAGCCCTTGCTACTGCCAAGGCTCTCTGAAAAACTGTGGGCGAGGCTTGTTTAGTTTATAGGGAATTAGAGTATTAAAACATAAACAAAAAAGTATTTGGCTTGAGGAATGCCCTATAAACGATAGGAAAGGAACACAATTATGCAATGAGTAAAAGTTCATCTCGGATCCACTTTACATAGGCACCCAGGTAATTAAATTCCAGAAACGGCAAACAAACAAGTAGCACAAGTAGCACAGTATAAATCACTCAGCAATTCAAAGAGAGGTCACTAAAGGAATGTGGCACCTTAATGGGCGGAAGTGTGTATCCAGGCAAAGAAAGAGTCAAGAATATCAAAGTGCCAAATTATTCATTGTTCACTAAAACGGACAGTCTCATAAGAATACATATTTGAGTTGGGGGGGGGGGGGGGGGAAGAGATAGAGGCAGAGAGAAGATTTACTTAGCTGGGGCTTCTTCCAGCCCCTAGCAGTCTGTATCTGGTCCCTTTCTGTGGTTGCGCTACCCTCCAAAAGATCCCTAGCCCCAGTTGGTTGCAGGCTACTGTGCAAGCAAACTCATCTGTGCACCTCTCTCGCTCATGCTCCTGTAGTGGTCTGGAGCATTATGTAGTTTAAGTATATGTGAACTGCACAAGCACAGAATCATCCTGGCCTCTGGAGCATGACAGAGAGCAGACGTATCCGTGACCAAAGTCGGGGATCTTTCACGGGGAAAGCGACACACTGGAGTAGATTGGAACTACAGCAAGGGACCTGATTGCTGGAACAAGCCCCAGCTAAGTAAATCTACCCCCCATGAACACTGCGATAACTTGTAAATCGCAGTGCTCATTTCCCACTGGCATGCATTGTTTTTTCCGAATCGCAACTGTCATGCGAACATGCTCTTTTACCAGCAGCTATACCGTGCAATCATGGGTAGTGGGAATTGTAGGTAGCGTAATCGCAGCGCGATTGCGATCACACTTCCTAGTGGAAAAGGGCCCTTACTTCTCCACCCAGCTACTTTTTCATGCTACCCGGCTGAAAAAAAATTCTGGGGAGAACACTGCTCCTTGTCAACCCAGTAGCACTCACTACTTGTCACCTACTTTTTATCTAACTATACCCTACATTCCATGTCACTAGAATCTATGAATTAGTACTTGGCTGCTAGTAGAATCTACTACCTGCCTGGCACTGGGAGTCTGTCAGTTACTACTGATCCCTACCCACTAACCAGAAGATTCTGAAGTAGTGTCTGCAACTGCTGGAAGAGGGAGGCAAATCCATACTCTCCCTACCTCCAACATGGAGGTCCATTTTGCAAGCTTTGCTTTGGGCACCAAGTGGGAACTGGGAAAGGGGTATAGTGGGGACTGGGCAGGAGGGTGGCATAGGTGATAGCACTCTTGCCTTACAGCGCTGGGCCCCTGGCTTGTATCCCAGTCAGGGTATTATCTATAAGGAGTCCCAAAAACATAAAGATAAGTTAATTGGCTTCACCCAAAAAAATAAAATAAATAAATAAATGGTCCTAGACTGCATACTCTATTCATGGCTGTGGAAGATATCTGCGCTATATAAATAATAATCAAAAGGGGTGTGAACATTAGATGGACATAAGTTTTGCTGGGAAATCCCTTGATTTGTAGTTACGCCCCTGTTGACACCCCACAGCTTCTGATGAACCATCAGCATCTCTGCACAGAGCTCCCTCCACACATTAGTGAATGCAGCTGAGAGTGGGCGTGCCAGCAGTGTACAAAAGCTTCTTGAGGAGTGCTGTATTCAGAACCTGTGTACATGATGCAGTGTCAGGGAAGCATCTAATAACCAAATTACTATAGTGTATGCAAATCACAGCTAAGCCTTTATAAGGCTGTAATTGAAAGCCGCATGTGCGCTCTCCAGCTGCCATCTCCTTTGTCCTTGACATCAAATTGTAATAGCGGTATGGGAGACACAGAGCGCTCTTTCATTAATATTCCTCTGTGGTGAATCATTGTTGATAAACACTTCATAACAGAACAAGCGATCCAAATACTCATCCCTCTCGCTGACCCATTTCACATTCCAGCAGTTTACTGTTTAGCTGTTCTAGTGAAGGATTAAGGCTTTTGCTGTAAATCAACTTAGCATTAGCCAACAACAGCTGCTTTTGGAGCCGTTATATATTTGTAATAAATGTAGATGAGAATTCAGAGTAAACAATGTCGTTTGCTTTAGAAACCAGATTCCTTGCGCTAATGTTTTGGGATTTTGAGAAAATGTACACTATGCAGGATATGAGATGCTTCTCAGGAAGTCCCCTTATTTTCATATTGTTGGGGGCCTGTTTATCAGGAAGTGGCAGTCTGCTAACAGATAAACCAGATGCTTTGTAAAGGTGCCCACACCCTTAATCAATTTTTTTCCACAGCATATTTGATTGCTGTGATTGAATCTGCCAGAGAACAATTCCCCAACATGGCTGCTCGATCATATTATCGACCGATGCCCCTGGTTCAGTGATTGCCCCCCCCCCCCCCCCCGACCCCTGGGTCTCCGACTGACGCCCGCTCCCTTTCCGTCATACCTGGATACAGAATGCCGCAGGGGCTAAAACAGGTTTTATTATATCAGGATTTACTATACTAGGCTTTACTCCCATATACTTAGAATGGTGCTTGGCTGGGACCTGCACATTTAGCGTATTATACCTGAGTTTACTACTGTATGAAATTATACTGTATTGTCACCTGGTAGACATTTGACAGACTTCATTAATGCAGGAATGTTGTATGGGGAATTTGTCCATATCACAAGCTCTGTTTACTGCAAATCATTGCTCTATCAGGTTGGTTTATGATGAATGTATAACAAAGTCTGATAAGCACACGCATATAAAAATGTGCAGGGTTTTTGTTTACTAGAGGGATGCAAAAACAGGTTTGTTTTTACTAAGCAGTTGATTTCATGAACCTAGATTAAAAATAAATGTACATTAGTCAAAAGATAACTGAATTGCCACTTTTTCTTTTTAGGTCCCCGCCACTACACAGTGGGCACAATGTCTGAGCGCTTTGACTGCCATTACTGCAGAGCCCCTCTGCAGGGCAAGAAGTATGTGGAGAAGGATGGACACAACTGCTGTGTGAAGTGCTTTGATAAGATAGTGGCCAACACCTGTGCTGAATGCAGGAAACCCATCGGGGTGGATTCCAAGGTGAGGCCAGACGTTTGTGGGGAACGCCCAGCATACAGTTGGAGGTGGTTAGGGTAAAGCAAGTGCTCAAAAACAAGTGTTCATTTATTGATGGAAATAGTGGCAAGTGCATACAGGCATGTTTACTCTGCAGTGACTAATGTCGCTTGTCCCTGATAAACGATCCCTCCACTAGTCTGGCTGAACATTGTTCAGTGCTAAACCGCAAGACATTCTGGGAAATATCAACAATAACTTATCTCAGACAGTGCATAGTCTCACCTGTGCAATTAGCATATAGCAGTTATGTGTGCAAACAAGCACAGCACTCAAGTACAACACACTCCTTGTGAAATGTACATAAAGATACGATAGTGACGTTATTACAGCAATAACTAGGTACAAGAAGGAAAAGCTTCATTGAACAAGCTTATCGGTATTACTAAAGAAACTTTGGTGCTGAGGTATATGAATATGTTAATGTTACCCATTCACTTGTTATTCCCTACACATAATGAAGCAAATTCAGATATCTGAAACTAGCCTTAATTAATGAACTATGTGGCCAAAATAAAGAAAATATATTGTTTCACAAATCCTAGTGGAAGGGTTATATTCAGGCTGGATTCACAGTGGTCAGTTGCTAAACGCAGTGTTAGGAGTGTGAGCTGCAATGGAGACTGGACATAGACATTCATTCAAAACCTGCATCCAGTGAGTTAGAATAACGCAATCAGTTACAACGTAGCACTGTGAACAGGCTCATAGAATTGTATGGGCAGCGAGCTATAATTCTGCAATGCAACTGATGCACTGTGAACTAGCCCTAAAGAGTATGGAAACATTGGATAACATTTGCCTCTGATTGATAATATACTGATTTTTAGCTGTGTTTTAAGATGGTGACATGTCACGTCTGTGGTACACAGTAGACACTGAAGTGCTGATACTGATTTATGCAGAGGGAGACTTGCAGATGCTAATGCCCTGCTGGCAACATCTAGTTATGATGGCTTATGTCTGTTTGGAGCTGCAGAGTGGTACAGCATATATATATACTAAGATATGCCACTGCTCCAGCTGGATTTGTATGGCAGAAAGATCAGCACACTCAGTAGTATGTTGCAAAACTTCAAGCAACTGCACATTTATCGGCTTGAAGATGGGCTGATGCCCAAAACAGCATTAAGTCAGTGTCAGTTAGCCAGTGTCTTTCGCCATGTTTTGAGACACATTTTTCCTGGGAAGTGTGGATCTTGGACTCTATTCCCCCACGGACTCTTTATACAAGTTGGCCAGCAGGCATTTGATGGATTATGTGTGTCTTGGACGCCTATCTACTGCGGGTTGCTGGTCCTTGTTGAACACACAGTATATTTATGGAAATTTTTTGTATTAAGAGAGCTTGAAGTTTTGCAACATACTACTGAGTGTGCTGATCTTTCTTCCATACAAATTGATTGCCACCTGGTGCTCTGGATAGTTTCACCTTAAAGGGTCACTTAAAGGGGAACTGAAGTAAGAGGTATACGGAGGCTGCCATATTTATTTCCTTTTAATCAATACCAGTTGCCTGGCAGCCCTGCTGGTCTATTTCTCTGCAGTAGTATCTGAATAACACCAGAAACAAGCATGCAGCTAGTCTTGTCAGATCTGACTTTAAAGTCTGAAACACCTGATCTGCTGCATGCTTGTTCAGGGGCTATGGCTAATAGTATTAGAGGAAGAGGATCAGCAGGGCTGCCAGGCAACTGGTATTGCTTAAAAGGAAATAAACATGGCAGCCTCCATATACCTCTCTCTTCAGCTCCCCTTTAAGGTAAAAAAAAAAAAAAAAAAAGTTTTACTCACCTGGGGCTTCTACCAGCCCCCTGCAGGTGTCCGGTGTCCACGCAGTCTCGCTCGGATCCTCCTGGCCCCGCTGGCAGCGACTTCCGTTTTCGGCGACAGGCCTGGGAACCCGAGCGATTCTTTTCGTTCCTGGCCGCAATAGTGCCCTCTATACTGCTATTGCGGCCAGGAACGTGAAGCATCACTTGCGTTCCCAGGCCTTTCACCGAAAATGGAAGTAGCTGCCGGCGGGGACAGGAGCATCGGAGCGAGACTGCGTGGGCACCGGACACCTGCAGGGGCTGGTGGAAGCCCCAGGTGAGTAAAACTCATTTTTTTCTGTTGCCTTAAGTGTACCTTTTAAATATGACTAGGGGAGTCCAGCCGGGTACTACTACTTTACTGCTCTAGCTGGATAAAGCCGAGTGTAAATTGACCTATACAATTTTTTTCTTCTTCTTTATTGCACATATGTGTAAGGTATCTAAAAGATTGTTAGTTATCTGTTTTGTCTTGTCTTGCATGAGGCAGTGTTCTCTGAGGGTAGGAACACACTAGGCAGAAAGGCTAGCATTGCTGAAAACATTAGCATTCATGCACATAATGCAAGTCAATGGGATGCATGAAAAAAATCATATGTTCGCATTCTGCAATGTCAGTTTTTGAAAACGCTGAACTTGCTGCTTATTTTTCTAAATCGCACATAAGGAATGTCAGTGGTGATGCAGAGGTATAGCTTTTTAATGTGTTTTTATTCATTTTTCTTTTTTTTTAGTTTTTTTGATGTATTTACACTTCCTGTTGGCTTCCTAAAGATTAGCATAAAATGCATATCAAAAGCGCATACAATACGCACAAAAGCACATGTGATTTTTTTTTTTTTGTGCAAAACGCAAACACACTTAAAAGGCACAAACACATATGCAGCAAAACTCAACCTTTCACACCGCCTAGTGTGTTCCCACCCTGAAGGTTTTTCAAGTGTCATTCTTGCAATCTTCTCAACACTGACATGACATCTCACAAGTGAGCCGTGCACTTGCTTGTCTTTAATGCACTGGCTCCATCTAGTGGTGAGCTTAAGTAGTTGCAGACACAAAAGATTACACTGAGCTAGCAGTAGAGAGGTGAGGTTTGGTGTTAGTTTTAGAGAAGATTAGAAAAAATACACATACCTGGGGCTTCCTTAAGCACCCACCAGGCTGATCACTCCCTCGCCGTCCCCTCGTGGATCGACAATTTGCCTCCAGTCGGGGCCAGTCAGCACAGGTGCAGCCCGGTTGTGCACGCTCCCGCATTGCGTTCCCGAGGCTTGGAGTGTTCTGCTTCTGCGCAGTAGTGCTGCCCCAGGGGTGCGTGCGTGTTTGTGCCGTACATGCACAGTACACCCCAGACTGAAGGACATTCTGGAACAAATTGCAGAATATCCAGAGGACGGAGAAGGATGGCGTGGGAGCGATCAGCCTGGAAGGGGCTGGAGGAAGCCCCAGGTATGTATAGCATTCCTCTCCTATCCATCTCATGTACATTTTAATGGCTAAGGCCCTCTTGGCACCTGTGTCTGCATCTGTCTCCAAGACTGACTATTGTGCTGATGCGAGTACGCATCCAAAGGCTATGGGGATTTGGATGCATTGTCTGAAAAAAATGCAGCACGTAGGATTAACCCCCCCCCCCCCCCCCTCCCCGTGAATCAGAAGCAGCCTATTGATTTTAATAGGCAGTGATTGTGGATTGGAATCCCCCTGCCTCGCCTGCAAGTTACTATGTTTCACTGTTGTTTTATAAAATATTTTTTTCCAAGCTGGGTAGGGTGTGGAAAGGGTTAATTACTTAATATAGGGAGATCTGCTGAGCTGTAGTGCTGGCCAGAAAGGGTTAATCTCAGCAGCACAGGTAGGATAGAAAAAGGGGCAGCACTGGGCACACAGCTAGTGCCCCCTACTAACTACTTTCTGACTATGTCAAGAGGTGAGTGATGATGGGATGGGGAGGCGTTTGAACAGCTGGACAGTCAGGCAACTGGCTTTGTTTAAAAATAACTAAATATATTAGCTTTCATATCCTTGTCAATTCAGGGCCCATATGCAAGTGAGTTTTCTCCTAGGTGATATTTTCACAATTTGTCATAAAATGCCTTTTAAGCCACCAGCAAGCAAGAAAATACTCAGAATAATTTTGATAGTTCACTTTCACTAACTTTTTGGTATTTTTTCAATTGTAAAATACAGATAATTTAGTTTAAAGAGAAAATTAAAATTATCTCCTAGGCGATAATGCAGGTGAAAAATGTAATTGCATGTGGGCCCAAGTGTCCTTTATAAAATAGGGAATTTCTCTAGACCTGTCTGTATAGTTTAAAAAAAAAAGTTCACTGACCATGCAAATTTGAGAAAGCTGTTCAAAATCCTTCCCTTATCCCATCATCACAAACATTATGACATAGGAGCCCAGATTATTATTATATGCAATTAACTTTTTCTCCTAGGAGATAATTATCATCTTCACTTTAATCATCTTCACTTTACAATAGCTTTTTAGCACAAAAGTACCAAATAGTAGTTGAAAAGTATCAAAATTGTTTTTGAGTATTTTCTTGCATGCTGATGGTTTAAAAGCATTTTATTGACAAGGAGTAAACCTATCAGCTAGGGGAACACTCAAAAGAAGAAGTGAACTGCATATGGGCCAGGGAGTCTTATCCTTAGGCCTGGTTCAAACTTAGATCGCAAAAGCAATTGCAATTTTGCAGCACAAAATGTAGGTGATTTTGCCATTCCCATTCAAGAGAACAAGAATTGCAATATGTTCCCTGCCAAAATGCTGCATACAGGGCATATTTATGCAAATGCAAGCGCTGCAGTGAGAAAGATCCCACAGGAAGTGATTTGTCACAGCGCTTTACTGCTGATCAGCAAAAAGGCTCCCTAAATGCGCCCGAGTGTGAACCAACCCTTAAAAGGGACCTGAACTCAGAACTTCCTCTCTGCTCTAACAGCATAATAACCTTTAAAGAAAAAAGTTTCTTTATTACAGCTGATACAAATCCCACAATAAATCTGCACAGTTTCTACTTCCTACTTCTACTTTTATGGAAGCAAACACCTTGTTAACATCCTGTGCTTTCAAATGAGTTTATCTGCTGTGGTAGTCAGGTGACACAGGAGAGATCAAATCACAACTTCTGATTAACCACTTGCCGACCACCCACAGCTGATAGGCGGCGGCGGCAAAGTGGACGCCGAAAGGACTGCAATACGCCCATCGGCGCTGCGTCCTTTCGGCATGCCCGGGGAGCAATCGCGTCACTGGTGACGAGCGCTTCCCCCGGCAACTGGCTCCGCCCACCCGCCGGCTGTTCGGAAGCGCCGGCGGGTTGTTAACCCCATGATTGCCGCATGCAAAGCATATAATATAATATTTGTAATGTATACAAAGCGTATTATACAGGCTGCCTCCTGCCCTGGTGGTGGTCCCAGTGTCCGAGGGACCACCAGGGCAGGCTGCAGCCACCCTAGTCTGCACCAAACACACTGATCCTGCCCCCCCCCTTCCCTCTGATCGCCCACAGCACCCCTCAGACCCCTGTTTACACCCAATCACCCATCAATCACTGCCTGTCACTATCGGTCAACGCTAGGTTTTTAGTCCTAACTGCCCCCTGGGGGCTCCTGATCACCCCCACCCCTCAGATTCTCTCCAGACCCCCCCTCCCACCCCCCTGTGTACTGTATTCATCTATCCCCCCTGTAATAACCCACTGATCACCTGTCAATACCCATCAATCACCCCTGTCACTGCTACCCATCAGATCAGACCCCTATCTGCCCCTAGGGCACCCAATCACCGGCCCACACCCTCAACGCCCTCAGACCCCAGCCCTGATCACCTCGCCAGTGCATTGATTGCCCCCCCCTCTAATCACACCTTGAGACACCCATCAATCACCTCCTGTCACCCCCTAGCACACCTACCCATCCTGATCACTCGGCCAAACCCTCAGATCCCCCTCAGACCCCCTTCTGGATCACCTCCACAGTGCATTGATTGCATCTATTTTCCCCTCTAACCACCCCCTGAGACACCCATCAATCACCTCCTGTCACCCCCTAGCACTCCTATCCATCAGATCAGGCCCAATACAACCTGTCATCTAAAAGGCCACCCTGCTTATGACCGGTTCCACAAAATTCACCTCCTCATAGACCACCTGTCATCAAAATTTGCAGATGCCCAACAAATTTGGGGGGGGGGGGGGGGGGGGGGGTGTTAGACAGGCTAAACTCGCTGAATACATTCAACAGAAAAACTGAGCAAAAAATGCAGCATGCAGTGAAGATTAAAAATCGGAATCGGATGCAAAAGCCAATTAAAAAGCAGAATCTGAATTGCATGCAGTGTGCAGGGAGCCTTAATACATACAGGGTGCCTTTCTGTTTTCTGTAATTAATTGACTTCAGTTCCACATTAAAGGACAACTGAAATTTTTGGGATATGGAGGCTGCTATATTTATTTCCTTTTTCACCATACCAGTTGCCTGGCTATCCTGCTCATCCTCTGCCCCTAATATGTTTAGCCATAGACCCTGAACAACCATGCAGAAGATCAGGTGTTTCTGACAAAAATCTGAGAAGATAAGCTGCATCCTTGTTTCAGGTGTTATTCAGACACTACTGCAGCCAAAGAGGTCAGCAGAATAGCTAGGCAACTGGTATGGTTTACAAGGAATTAAATATGGAAGACTCCATATACCTCTCACTTCAGGTTTCAATTCACTCCACACTAAAGGTGGGTACACACATCAGATAAAAGGCTTTGGAAAATGGAAGATGACAGACCAATTTTACCCCCTTTCATGTAGTATGAGAGCCATACTCTACTATTCTATGGAGCTGAACTCCTCATCAGATAAAAATCTTTGCAGGATGCTGGACACAAAGATGCTGTACACATGCAACAGATCAGTATCTGCAAAAGATCTGTTCCTTCAAAATGCATTATGATATCTGCAAATCTCATACACACCTTGTTTAATGGACAATCATCTGCAGATCAGATCCATCAGGATGGATCTTTGGATTTGCATATTGTCTGATCTGCAGATGAAGGTCTGTTAAACAAGGTGTGGATGAGATCTGCAGATATCATAGACTATAAATGCATTTTGCAGAAACTGATTTTTTGCAGGAAGTGATCTTTTGCAGATACTAATCTGTTGAATGTGTGCAGCATCTTTGTGTGCAGCATCTAGCAAAGATTTGTATCCGATGGGGAGTTCAGCTCAATAGAATAAACTGTGTAGGTATGGCTCTCATACTACATGGAAGGGGGTAAAATTGGTCTGTGATCTAATTTTCCAAAGACTTTTATAGTGTATACACACCTTTAGGCTCGGCCACATTTAACCACTTGAGGACCACAGTCTTTTTGCCCCTTAACCTGCCTGGCGTTCTATTAAGATCGCCAGGGAGGCTGCGGGAGGGTTTTTTTTTTAATAAAAAAAAACTATTTCATGCAGCCAACTGAAAGTTGGCTGCATGAAAGCCCACTAGAGGGCGCTCCGGAGGCGTTCTTCCGATCGCCTCCGGCGCCCAGAATAAACAAGGAAGGCCGCAATGAGCAGCCTTCCTTGTTTTGCTTACATCGTCGCCATAGCGACGAGCGGAGTGACGTCATCGACGTCAGCCGACGTCCTGACGTCAGCCGCCTCCGATCCAGCCCTTAGCGCTGGCCGGAACTTTTTGTTCCGGCTACGCTGGGCTCAGGCAGCTGGGGGGACCCTCTTTCGCCGCTGCTCGTGGCGGATCGCCGCAGAGCGGCAGCGATCAGGCAGCACACGCGGCTGGCAAAGTGCCGGCTGCGTGTGCTGCTCTTTATTTGAGCCAAATCGGCCCAGCAGGGCCTGAGCGGCAGGCTCCGGCGGTACTGGACGAGCTGAGCTCGTCCAGACCGCCCAGCAGGTTAAGGACCAGAGCCTTTTTCTCCAATCAGACCACTGCAGCTTTCACGGTTTATTGCTCGGTCATACAACCTACCACCTAAATGAATTTTACCTCCTTTTCTTGTCACTAATACAGCTTTCTTTTGGTGCTATTTGATTGCTGCTGCGAGTTTTAGTTTTTATTATATTCATCAAAAAAGACATGAATTTTGGCAAAAAAATTATATTTTTTACTTTCTGTGCCGACATTTTTCAAATAAAGTAAAATTTCTGTATACATCTTTGTCCAAATTGATTCTGCTACATGTCTGATAAAAAAGTCCATTCAGTGTATATTTATTGGTTTGGGTAAAAGTTATAGCATTTACAAACTATGGTGCCAAAAGTGAATTTTCACATTTTGAAGCATCTCTGACTTTTTCTGACCACCTGTCATGTTTCATGAGGGGCTAGAATTCCAGGATAGTATAAATACCCCCCAAATGACCCCATTTTGGAAAGAAGACATCCCAAAGTATTCACTGAGAGGCATGGTGAGTTCATAGAAGATTTTATTTTTTTGTCACAAGTTAGCGGAAAATGACACTTTGTGACAAAAAAAAAAAAAAAAGAAACAAAAAAGTTTCCATTTCTGCTAACTTGCGACAAAATAAAATGAAATCTGTCACGGACTCACTATGCCCCTCTCTGAATACCTTGAAGTGTCTACTTTCCAAAATGGGGTCATTTGTGGGGTGTGTTTACTGTCCTGACATTTTGGGGGGTGCCTAATTGTAAGCACCCCTGTAAAGCCTAAAGGTGCTCATTGGACTTTGGGCCCCTTAGCGCAGTTAGGCTGCAAAAAAGTGCCTCACGTGGTATTGCCGTACTCAGGAGTAGATGTCTCTGTAAATGACAATTTTTTTGATTTTCTTTACACACAATTGTCCATTTACAGAGATATTTCTCCCACTGAGCATGGGTATGTGTAAAAATACACCCCAAAACACATTATACTACTTCTCCTGAGTACGGCGATACCACATGTGGCACTTTTTTTGCACCCTAACTGCGCTAAGGGGCCCAAAGACCAATGAGAATTAGGATTTCACAGGTCATTTTGTGACATTTGGTTTCGAGACTACTCCTCACGGTTTAGGGCCCCTAAAATGCCAGGGCAGTATAGGAACCCCACTAATGACCCCATTTTAGAAAGACACCCCAAGGTATTCCGTTAGGAGTTTGGTGAAGAGTATAGAAGATTTTTTTTTGTCACAAGTTAGCGGAAATTGATTAATTGTTTTTTTTTTTTCACAAAGTGTCATTTTCCGCTAACTTGTGACAAAAAAATAAAATCTATGAACTCACCATACTCCTAACGGAATACCTTTGGGTGTCTTCTTTCTAAAATGGGGTCATTTGTGGGGTTCCTATACGGCCCTGGCATTTTAGGGGCCCTAAACCGTGAGTAGTCTTGAAACCAAATGTTGCAAAATGACCTGTGAAATCCTAAAGGTACTCATTGGACTTTGGGCCCCTTAGCGCACTTATGGTGCAAAAAAGTGCCACACATGTGGTCCCGCCGTACTCAGGAGAAGTAGTATAATGTGTTTTGTGGTGTATTTTTACACATACCCATGCTGGGTGGGAGAAATATCTCTGTAAATGACAATTTTTTTTTTTACACACAATTGTCCATTTACAGAGAGATTTCTGCCACCCAGCCTGGGTATGTGTAAAAATACACCCCAAAACACATTATACTACTTCCGAGTACGGCGATACCACATGTGTGACACTTTTTTGCAACCCATTTTGAGGCATTTGGATTCTAGACTACTCCTCACGGTTTAGGGCCCCTAAAATGCCAGGGCAGTATAGGAACCCCACAAGTGACCACATTTTAGAAAGAAGACACCCCAAGGTATTCTGTTAGGGGTATGGTGAGTTCATAGAAGATTTTTTTTGGTCACAAGTTAGCGGAAATTGACACTTTGTGAAAAAAAAAAAAACAATACAATCAATTTCGGCTAACTTGTGACAAAAAATAAAATCTTCTATGAACTCGTCATACAGCTAACAGAATACCTTGGAGTGTCTTTTTAAAATGGGGTCACTTGCGGGGTTCCTATACTGCCCTGGCATTTTACGGGCCCAAAACCGTAAGTAGTCTGGAAACCAAATATCTCAAAATGACTGTTCAGGGGTATAAGCACCTGTCATCATTGATGACAGGTGGTCTATGAGGGGGCGAATTTTGTCGAAGCGGTCATAAGCAGGGTGGCCTTTTAGATGACAGGTTGTATTGGGCCTGATCTGATGGATAGGAGTGCTAGGGGGGGTGACAGGAGGTGATTGATGGGTGTCTCAGGGGGTGGTTAGAGGGGAAAATAGATGCAATCAATGCACTGGGGAGGTGATCGGAAGGGGATCTGAGGGTTTGGCCGAGTGATCAGGAGCCCACACGGGGCAAATTAGGGCCTGAT